>NC_061866.1:23929553-24004687 GCF_907164915.1 Impatiens glandulifera
ATCAATACTGCATGTTACACACAAAACCGGTATTTGATTAACAAGTTTCACAACAAAACACCTTATGAGGTATATTTTGATAGAGTTCCCAACCTCAATTATCTTAAGATTTTCGGTTGTAAATGCAATATTCACAAAAATGGTAAAACCTATCTATTTGCTTTCGATGCAAAATCTGATACTGGGATCATGTTAGGTTACTCAGCAGTGAGTAAAGCATATAGAGTGTATAACAATAGAACCTTAACCGTGGAGGAATCACTTCATGTTGTTTTCGATGAATCGGTTAAAAGCAACACTGCATCATGCTTTGATCTACACAACAGATTGGAAAATAACAATATCCATTCTGATAGTGAAGATGAAATTCCGGTTTTCAGGCGGTTTGTCCATGACCAAATGGGTAATGATGAAACCCAGCCGGATCAAGATGTCCTACGACAGGAAACTGACACTTTGGTCCAAACCGAGGAAATCGGTCGGTCTGAAATTCCTGTTCAGCCAACCGATATGTTTAGCCTTGATCAAGTAAACGGTGATTTGGTAGACACTCCTGAACCAAATTTCAAAAGAAACACAAAGCATCCTCCTGAGCTAATTATAGGTGACCCTTCAGAACCTGTTCGAACTAGGCGACAAATCCTAGAGGAATACTTTAATTCCGCTTTTATATCCCAGATTGAGCCGAAAAGAGTGGATGAAGCATTGTCAGATCCGGATTGGATCTTGGGAATGCAAGAAGAGTTAAACCAGTTTGAGAGTAACAAAGTTTGGTACCTAGTCCCTAGACCGAAAGATCAACCGGTCATAGGAACAAGATAGGTATTTAGAAATAAACTCAATGAAGACGGTTTGGTCACGAGGAACAAAGCCAGATTAGTGGCACAAGGATACAAACAGGAAGAAGGAATTGATTTTGAAGAATCATTTGCCCATGTAGCCAGGATTGAAGCTATTAGGATTTTTCTAGCTTTTACTGCATTCAAAAATTTTAAGGTTTTCCAAATGGATGTTAAAAGTGCATTTTTGAATGGTGACCTACGTGAAGAAGTATATGTTGAACAACCACCCAGTTTCAAAAATGCCAAACTACCCAACCATGTATACTGGTTAAACAAAGCTTTATACGGTCTAAAGCAAGCTCCTAGAGCCTAGTATGACACACTAACCGCATTTTTGTTAAAACATGACTTCACCATCGGTTCGGTGGATAAAACATTATTTAAGTTTGAGAAAAAGGAACATATTGTACTTGTTCAAATTTATGTAGATGGTATCATCTTCGGTTCAACCGATCCTAAGCTATGTGATAAATTCTCAACCCTGATGACTAACAAATTTGAAATGAGTATGATGGGAGAATTAAGTTTCTTCTTAGGTTTTCAGGTTAAGCAACTCAAAGAAGGAACTTTCATTAGCCAACCCAAGTACACTAAAGAACTGTTAAAAAAATTTGGGATGGATACATGCTCCTCAGCCGCTACTCTAATGAGCTCATCGGTCAAATTGGACAAAGATGATGAGGGTCAAGCAGTAGACCTGACCGCTTACCGAGGCATCATCGGTTCTCTTTTATACCTGACAGCAAGTAGACCAGATATTCTATTTGCAGACGGTGTGTGTGAAAGATTATAGGCCAACCCAAAACAATCTCACTACACAGCCGCAAATCGAATCTTGAAATATCTAAAGGGAACCCCTAACGTCGGTCTGTGGTACCCAAATGATTCGTCTTTTAACCTAATAAGTTATTCAGATGCAGACTATGCAGGTTGCAAGGTTGATAGAAAAAGCAACAGCGGAACATGCCAATTCCTAGGTGATCGGCTTGTTTCATGGCACAGCAAGAAACAAACATCCGTTGCCACATCAACCACAGAAGCTGAATATCTGGCAGCCGAAGCTGCTGTTCACAACTTCTTTGGATCCAACAACAACTGAAGGATTTCGGTATCATAGCCGAAGAATCTCTAATCTTCTGTGATAACACAAGTACCATAGCGATCACCTACAATCCGGTTTTACACTCTAGAACCAAGCACATTGACATAAGGCATCACTTCATTCGGGAACATGTCATGCTGAAGCATATACGGCTGGAATACGTATCGACAGATCAACAAGTAGCCGATATCTTCACAAAGCCCTTGCAGGAAGCTAAGTTTTTACAATTCAGACTCACACTCGGTTTGACCGATATCAATCAAATTATCTCTAAGGATGCTTAAAAAGGGAAATCGGTTCGGACAGACAAAACCGGTAGTTCCTCCTAAATTGTAGGATTCCAAATTTCCCAAGGTATCTATGGAAGAACCGCCTGGAATATCAGTCAGAGTAAACCGACCGGTTACTTAGTGCATGCACCAAATAACCGCATCGGGACGAACAACTGATAACTGACCGGTTCAGAAATAGTTTATCTTAGATTATTTGGCCTTCGAACAAAAGTGGAATAATTACCTGCGTTTAAACTTATCTGTCCTGAAAAAATTACCTTTTCAAAGTAAAATGGTCACACCTCAAAAGACGTGAAGATTTGATATCTTTCATGGTCCAGGCCTATGACCAACATCCTAGGCTGTAGATATGCTTATTTCATGCAAAATACTTTATCCTATGGTTAATAGACATTAGTACCTGTGACACACTTGATAATAAGATTCTCTCTCCACTAGTATATAAGTTAAGCAAACCTTAAACAAAACAATCACAAGATATAACTTATTCTCTCACTAAGACAAAATGTCTCAGTTTCCAAACATCTTTCAAGTGGACTTCAAATCTGCTCTAAGTACTGAACACTACGATGTCTTCAAGATCATTAAGTCACTTGAAGACACCGGCCTCCAGCACTTTCTAGATGACAAACATGTCATCTACCCGGAATCTGTCATGGAATTCTTCTACAATGCCAGGGTTTTTCGTGGAACTCCTCACTTTGACACACACATTCAATCAAAAGTGGGAGGGATTGTATTCGATTTCACCGAAAGTGACTTCGCAAGATGTTTCGATCTACCAAAGCAAGGGCTGACCGACCTTAATGTACCGGCTGAACTAAAAGCCGATATCTCCTTAGCCTTTGCCCGGTCAAATCAACCAGTTGATGACCACGGTTCCAAGTCACTGTTAAAAGCTGAATATCAGCTTCTCAACGACGTGATCGGTCGAGGCATCTTAAGAAGAGATGTGACAAACACTTATTGTACTGCTGCCTTCAACGTCATGGCCGCTATAACTACGGGTACACCGGTCAACTGGTCAAGGGTGTTGTTCGACGTCCTAATCTGGATGATTGGCGTTCGAACAGTCGGTCTCGTTCCACAACTAAGTTGTCTGCTTCTAGAGCTTGGGGTTCCAACATGTCCGGGCGAAGGGTTGAACCAAGCCCAGGTACTCACCAAGGAAGTCACCGACTCATTTTATGAGCGGTTTGAAAAGGCTTGGAAGAGGAGGAACCGCCACACCAACTCCAACGGTCACGCCAACTCCAGCGGATATTAAGTCACTCCTTCTTACAACTGGTCATTTTGTTGTATGCACCGGTTGTATCTTTGTTCAACTTCCTTTATGGTCATTTCGGCCTGGTCTATGTTATCTTCGGTTTCAATTGGTTACTTTTCTTATAACATCCGTCATTAATGAAAAGTAACGTTCAATTAATGAAGTAACTCCCAACTACATGAGTAATTACTATCCAACTAACTTGGTTACTTTTCAACTAGATTCTTACCTCGAGCTCCGTAACCGGTCAAAAGTAACCTCTTCCCAATACGTTTTGAAAACATAAATATTCTCTTCATCAGTAAGACAAAACTGATCTTCAACATTAAATGCTAATATTTTCCCTCCAAATTCGGATCTATATAAGGAGTCACCCTCTAATCAATCTAACACATCTCAAAACAAAATTTCTTGAACTCTCTCTCTTAGCAAAGTTTGAATCATGCCGAGCCGAACTCTAGGCAATTTCCTGAGCATCGATTTCGATTCATGTATGGAACATGAGGACCTGGAAACCAAAGAACTCATGTTTGAATCCCTTGTTGACACCGATCTTCGCACCTTTCTCGAAGAATCTGGTCCCATACTTCTTCCGGATGTCAAGACCTTCTTCAGAAGTGCTTGTATAAGAGGAAACTACATTGTTTCCACAGTGAGAGATCACACTTTCTGGCTGGATGAAGCCGAGTTTGCTCAAATGTTCAACCTACCCACAAAAGGGTTTTCCGACTTCCCAACCCGGGTGGGAAGTGTAGCAACCGATTTCTCAGAATTCTTCTCTGGTACCGATGTACCTGTGGAGAACTACGGGCTGAAAACACGCCTTGCCCACCACATCCAACTCCTCTATGAGATTGTTAACCGATCTATCATTTTCCAATCTCCTAATCAACGCTACTCGAAAAGAATGTTTGACATGATGACTTACATTGTTAGCAATACGCCTATGAATTGGTCATCGGTCATTTTCCAAAATCTGAAAAACTATGGTGCTGACCAAGAAAGGTCTCGGATATGCTCCTCATATAAGTCGGCTCATTCTCAAATATCGTCAAGAATTTGGACCGGGCACACCGACATCTCCTTCAAACATTCTTGATATGGATAGGGTGGAAGAAAAACTTTCTAGGATAGTTATCAATTAAGTTGTATCTTTATTTCTTATGTATTTCTATTTCTAAACCGACCCATGTATCGGTTTCTATCTTGTATTCTTTCTTCAATAAAACTCTATTTCAGCTTCATAACCGGATCAAAAGTTGCAAAATCAGAACATCCATCTAACTAACTGGTTAATATCACTTCGTATTCGGTCTAAATCAAAAACTGCATCATTACGGTTAATAAATCACATCTCATCATAAACAGGCTTTAAAAAGGGACCGCTTCATTAAAACCGAAATCAAAAGACCACTCAAAATCTTTGGAGGGAAAATTCCCGCCCAAAAACTCCCGCTCAAATATCCCGCCTTTGGTTTCCCACTTTAATTTGCCGCCAATCTTTTTCCGCCCTTTGGCTTGCCGCCCAATACACTTGGAGGGAAAATTCCCGCCTAAAAGTGATGGGACGGTTCGCGACGGTTGGAATTCCAAACCGCACCTATAAATGGGGTCCTTAGTCATTTTATTTCATTCTTACGCGATTCAACTTTCTCTCTCTAGCTCTCAACTTTCTCAAACTCTCTCAAAACGGTTTTCTCTTGCTCTCTTGATTCAATCATCAACAATGGGTCGCGACTCTGCACTATTCAAACATATAGTCCAGGTCGACTTTGAGGAAATCCGGACAAACGGTTCGGCTCCGGCAAAGAAAGTTTATCCCGGATTTCCGAGTCGGCCTCGAATACGTCCTAGGTGGTCCGTTTGTTCTATACAAGGAAGCAATTGAGGAATTCTTTAAAACCGCATCTCTCACCGGCAGAACAATAACCGCAACCGTCGGCGGTCAGCATTTCGACCTAACCGAAGAATCGGTCGCTGAAATCCTACACCTACCAACAGAAGGACGCAACATTTTGGCGGATCTAGATCGAGAAACCTTCGAGGCGGCTTGTCAGGTTCTCTCGAAAACCGCGGCTCCTGTAGAAGTCTCCGGAAAGAAATCATCACTTCGACCGGAATATATACTGCTATGTGACATCTTCACCAAGTCGGTTCAGGCGAGAGGGGGAAATTTTGACAATCTCACCAAGGCAAAAATCGAGATGCTTACTAGTTTACTTAATGGCATCAAAATTAACTAGGCGAAGGAGATTTTCAACAACCTAAAGGAAATGGTGATACCGGATTCCACCCGGTCATGGGGATACGCCATCCCACTCGGAAAAATTATGCTTTATTACAATATCAACACCGGTCCGGGTGTTCTTCTTTCTTCAAGTAAAATCATAAGGTCTCGCCAATTCAAGGAAAGGAAGAGCACTAGGAAAGTCTCTAAAGGTGGCCGAAAGAAGATAGGCGCTAAAAAGGCAACTCCGGTAAAAGAGAAATCCGGAAGCAAGAAACCGATAGAATTCGCAGATCCGCCATCCGAAACGTAAAATGAGGACGATTCGGCCTCTAGTTCTGACCAAACCACTTCACAGAATACCAAAGAAAATGAGTCTGGTAAAGGAAAAGGACCGATGGACGAGGAACAATCGGCCAGTTTTGAAAACGCCGATACCGGTGTAGAGGGCCCTGAGGAAGGAAATGTTCAAGCTAACGACAACACCCAGGAGATGGCCGAGAAAATCGTGCGCAGAATCATGGAGGAAATCCATCAGCAAGCCCAGGAGGTATCCGACGTATTCTTACGGTGGTTTCAGTACCAGAATGAAATATTCTACAAACAAATACTACCGGGCCTAACCGCTGGACAGAAATTCGAAAGGTTGATGGAGATGGAGGAGGAGGTCATCAACCTAACAAAAGCTCAGGATCCAAACGAAGCCTTGAGCCGACACGCAATAGTGAAACTGCATGCTCAGTTACAAAAGCTAGCCGAACATATTCAACGCCTAACAGAAAAGTATACTCCGGGAACACCGAATTCTCAACTACAACTCTTGGTGTTGGAGTTACTTGCGGTCAAGAAAGGAGAGTTCATCGACGAAGTGGCGCAGCTTGAAGCGGTGCCCGAACAACAAAATATAACGCACTCTCCGCCTCATGAGAATGTTGACGGTCAGAACCCAATAGATACAGAAATAGCTTCGCCTCTAGCGGATCAGACGATCAACATAACCGACGATAGGACAGAGCCTCCTCTCACCGGCAATCTTAAATCTGCTTAAGTCCGGAATTTGGTCTCGAGGACGACCTCAAAGCGCTGACCGTACAAGTTGCCGAATTGCTCCAAGTCAAGATGAATGCGGATGCCGCGGCTGTAGAGGCCGATGCCCGAGCGGCTCAAGAAGTCCAGGATGCGCTGGACAACGAAGCAAGAAAAGCGAAGGATCCACCGCAACTCACCGAAGAAGAAATAGCCGAGCGCGAACGAAGAACAAGGGCTAAATATCCGGGAATTGAAGAATCAGTAGCCGCTCAAGCTGCGAAGGATGCTGAGCGGTTAGAAAGGGAAAGACAGAGGCTAGAAGGCTTTGCAGCCGCTAACAAAAAGAAAAATGAGGCCTCTGCCTCTTCGATACCAGCAAAGCGGAAAAGAAAACCATCTAAGAAGGACCTAGTAACCGGGCTGCTGAACGAGGTCACTGAAACGGTTATTCAGAATCAACTAGACCCGGCTACTCACAACGAAGATGAAGATGAAGAGAACCTGCAGCCCCGGTCTACAAGACAACGAGTCTCCGAATCGGCCAGTCGACCGCAACTAGTGAAGAAAAAGCGGAACAAGAATCTGATGGCCAGCTATGACTTCTCGGACTCGGAATAGGGGCTCTCCTTCTCTTAACTATGCCTATCTTAATGTTTCTATATAATATTTTCTATTTTCGGTTATCTATATATATAAAGTTATTTTTGAAACCGGCCTACACTTGCATTTCTACATGGTTTTGATAATTTTAAATAAAATAATCAAAAAGGGAGAAATTGATAAGATAAAAGATTAGACTTTTCCAAAATTTTTCTCAAAATTTTTTCCAAATTTTTCGAAAAATTCTCCTAAGTCAGTTTCAAAAAATCCGGTCAAAGAAAGAACCGGCCTACGTTTGCAAACTTACATGATTTTGATAATTTTAAATAAAATAATCAAAAAGGGAGAAATTGTTAGATAAAATTAGACCGGTTCACATAAACCTAACTTAAATAAACCTTCCATGCAGGAACCAGACCGGTCAAACAAAAGAACCGGCTAAAGAAAACTAGCCGGTCAAGTCACTAAACCAACCAGGAACACTTGGAACATGACCGCACAAAGAAAGGATCGGCCAAAGCTTAAAACCGGAAACATCAGACAGCCGATCAGCCACAAGGCAGAGTAATAACCGGAAGAAGTCCGGTTATACCACTCACACCGGAAGCCATCCGGTTAAGTCGAATGACCGACCAGTACAAGAAGACAATTCGGGTATCTGTTGAGTATGATACCAAAGGAACAGACTGAACACTTCCATATCTATATAAGTTTGAGGAAAGTCTGCAGACTGTAGAAGACAGTCCTACAGGATCTTTCCACTTCGAGATAAGTCAGAAAGGAGATCTTCCAAGTACAGACAACTGTCTAACAGACAGTGTCCACATTGAGTAAAAGACAAACCTAGCAGGTTTGTCTTACATACCGAAAGAACAGACTGTCAAGTCTGTGAGATTGACCGTCAGGTCTGAAAAGATGACCGCAGAGTCTGAATCACTGAATCACTGAACCCCTGCACCTCTGCTCAGCCAATCAGATTCAAGAAAGTGAAATATGACCGTTGGCATATTTCACCTATAAAAGGAGCAGCTGAAGAAGAGTAAATACAGTGACAAAAAGGGGGACACAAGTGACATAGCGAGCAATCAATTTACAAGTGATAAGAGTGTGTTCTCTCTCTAGAAAAGGCCTAAGTGCTAAAGTTGAAGTGTGTGTTTTGCAATTTCGGTGCAAATTGTAAGAGTGTTATCAAGCAGGAAATAAGTCTTGATCGGATTGTACTTATATTTCTTAGTGAATATCCTTCTCGCGGTTTCGAGAGGAAGGGGTGACGTAGGAGTTTTATCTCCGAACATCCATAAAATCTGTCTTATCATTTACTTTCTACCGGTTCCATTATCTAATCGATCCGTACCGCTCTAACCTACTAAACTCTATCCAAGCCGAATTACTAGGTTACCGAAACCGACCCATCATTTTCTTTAACCTTCATCATCCGAAACCGATTCTGCCTATCATACAAGTGTGCTGCTTCAACCTGAAACAAACCTCTTCCGCGCTTGAACCTAGTTCAAGGGTTTGTGACAGTTTGTGTAGTATTGAAACCCCGGTGTTAATCTCTAACCGGATTAACCACCACCCTTGAGTGAGAACCGCTAACCGGTCTAACCCCGGTCCTCCAGCGGCGTCCTAAATCCTAAAAAAAACCATTTCATTAGTCATTATAATCAAGTATGTTAAATTATTTTAAATCAATTAAAAATTGTAACCCAACAATTTCTCCCATTTTGATTATTTAAGCTAAATTATCAAAACCAGATGAGTTCATAATTTAAAGATACTTCAACATTAAAAATCTTAACCCAACATATTCTTCCAACTTCATTATCAAGATTATTATTACTCGTGATTTTGTTCGTTTTGTTCAATATATATTTTTTTTCAAATAGTTGAAATTTTTCTATAAAAAATTAGACCATATATACTTGATTATTTATTTACGATTTTTGTTCTTGCAGAGTTGTGTTTGTGCTTAATCTTAATCGTTTATTTATTTTTAATAAAAATAAAAACCAAATTTTTAACAATTTTGAACTCTTTTCAAATTATCATTTTTCTAAAATATTATAATAATTTAATTTTTAAATTATATTACATATACTACAATTACAAACATTTTTAATTAATAAATATTTAAAGTGTGTATAAATGTTAAATTATTATTAATATGAAAAATATAAGTATTAAAATTCAAAATCAGACTAATAATTAGATTTTTTTTATCAATCTTTAATTTATTTATTTTTGAACTGTTATATTTTCTTAATCTCAATATATTTTTTTAATACTAGAGGACAATGTCTAATTTATTTTTACATTAACTAGATTTGAGTTCATGTGTAGTTTTGTTCAATTTGATTTGACATTATGCTTAACCAAATTAGATTTATAGTCTCAATTTTGTAATATGAAGAATACTTTTCATTATTGTATTAGTTGTTGCGCATAACATCCAATTATGTTATTGGCCATCTTTATCTTGAATTGAACTAGAGACATCAGACATGAACTAAATCATCGCACATATTGCCCAACCAATTGGAAGATAATCAAATTTCGATCCATATAATTAGCAATAAAGGAGATGAAATTATCCGAATGATTGAAAATAATATTTCATTATGGATACTAATATATATATATATATTCTCTACAAAGAATAATTTTAACTATTTCTTGAAATATTGGTTAAAAATGTTTTGATATCGTTTCATTGATTTTCTTGAGTTTCTGTTAAATAAGTTGGTTTTTGAAGTGAATTTTAAGAAAATGATTGTTATATATTTCTAAGCACGAAAATTTGACACACCTTAATTTATTAAAAAAACATTAATAATTTATAATACTATTAAAATAATATTTTGAATTTTTAAATTCAAAATACACCAAAAAAGATTTAAAAACAAATTAGGGATAATTATTATAATAATTAAACATTAATTAGAAAAATTAAATAAAAATTCAAAAAATAATTTAAGTTTAAAGTATTGTTTTTATTTTACTCAAATTAAACCTAAAAATGAGATAAAATTATTTAATTATGATTTTAAACATAAATGATGTATAATTTGTGACTTAATACAATTAAATAAATAGCATAAAATACCGAAAAATAAAATAATTGATCCTAACTTTTATTATGTTGTAAAAACTATTTTTATGTATTTTGTTTGGTAAAGAAAATGAAAGAAATGCTAAAATTTTTTTTATAAAAAATCCTTTTATAGAAGTAAACACTGATGATATGGTGTGGCCGAAACCAGGAAAATTAGTTGCAATAGGAGTCTCGTCCATTAGATGAACACCAGGTCTTCATCTAACGCGTTAGAATCATTCGTGTGGCTGGTTGTAACCAAACGAACGAGCACTCTAGGCCACTAGAGATCAACTAATGGGATGTCTATTCTGTTAGCCGAAAACGCTCAGACGCGGACTAAATGCGACGATATCTCAAAATGACGCATTTCGGTTAAATTAAACGACGTTGTTTTACCCTTCTTCTTTATCGATATAGGGTATCGCAGGAAACGCGATCGGCGTCGGTATTTATTCTAGAAATTTTATCTCCGCCTACAATAATCCTTATCCCTCCAAAAATTAACCATGTGCACGTCTTCTATAAAATCGTAAAATCCGTAAGGTTTTTTAAGAATTAATTCGAGATTTTAACCATATTTTTTAAAATAAATTAAATTAAATTGAATGTTCATTTGAGAATAAATGAAAAGATTAAATTATTTGGGTCTATTTATATGAGTGTCCTATGAATAAAAGAGAGAGAAATACAATTGAATTGTTGTGATGGACAAAAAAAAATAATAAAAATACTTATTGGGCTTAAACAAAATATTCGTACCTGTATTAATCAGAAATATTTAAGAAAATTTGATAAAAAGAATTATCATGAAATAAGGAACAACTACATGAGTACTTAGCATTCCGGCCCAACAAGCCTTTCGATCCTAAGCTGCTCAAAATGTTTCTAAGCTCAAAACATTAACATATAAAGCATGTTCAGTTTTTTTCTAATGTGAATAATTTTTTAGTTTTTTTTTTTAAATATAATATATCTGAGGACAGTCTAACAGAACCACGCCCTTGATATGAAGGTGAAGGTGAATTCTTTGTTAGGTTATTTGTTAACAACTAAATGTGTTTCACCTAATTATATAAGAATAATTGAAACTTATAATTAAGAAAATGATATGAAAGACTAATAAGTATATTTATTATATTTAGAGATTTTAAAAGAGTAATATTATTAAAAGATGTGATAAATTATTGTGTTTTAAAAATTAATGTTTGTCATTTTTATCAGTTTATAATTATGATTAAAATTGTAAAACTAGTTAATAATAAATAATATTAATGTTTGTTTATTGTCTTTATTTCGAAAAAATGGGATTTAAAACGGGACATACATTAACTTATCTTGTTTTTGTGCTAGTTTATTTTAATGTTTATATTTAAAAAAATATGAATATTTGTATTAATTTATTTTACAGTTTACGTTTTTTTAGAAAAAAACGGTGGTTTAATTTCTATTACCAAACATTTACTTTCAAACCATTATGTTAAAATAAAATTAAAACTAAATATTTACAAATCATATACAATTATTTAAAATTTATTAAATTTGAAATTGTATAAATAATAAATAAAAATGTAGAAAAATAAATATATTAGATATAAATGTTGAAACACCTATATTAAAATCACAACAGCACATGAAAAAAATAACATAAATATAACATAAATTTGATAAATCGGTTGTAACAATGATTTTTGTTGAGCTATTAACAATAAGAAGAGAGAGAAAACTTAACAATACTTTTTGATACTAAAGATATGAAATTTTTTTAGATATAAAATTAACTTTTTAACCCTCATTTGGTTAGGAGTATTATGTATATAGGTACAAACTATAATGGGTATTAATTGTATATGGGTATTGAGAGGTATAAATTATATAAGTTATATGTGTTTGTTTGAAAGTATAAAAAGAGTATAAATTATATAATTTTTATTATTTTGTGTTTGGTTGGTTATATAAAAAAGTAGTAAAAAGTATATAAGACTATTTTACCCTTTTATATAAATTATTTTTAATTATTATTTTAATATTTATTTGATGAAGCTTATTGTTTTATTTTTGTTTAATTGTATGTGCTGAATAACTTGTAAATGATTATTTATAATCACTAATTTATTATATTATCATTCTCCTTATTCAAATCAATGAATTGTAAAGATGATTTATAGTCACTGGTTGGATGTGATTCAAATTCCATTAGATGTTGCAGCACAAACCATGAGGATTATGAGAGTTAAACATGTAGAGCCTCCTAAACAACTGATAGAAAAATTAAGTAAGTTAATTTTCGAAACCGGCCAGAAAAAATAAACTTCTATTAACTCTTATGTGCAGGAACAGATCCACTTGTATAAACCGGCTGGAACTTCATAAACCGGCTGAAGAACATATCAAAGTAATCCAATTCCAAATGATCATGTCAAGATCAAGAGGAACCGGTCTCAACATTCTCAACAGACCGGCTAGCAAAGAAAAGCCTACATCCCAGCCGGATTATAATATGAAAGAGTCAACCGAAAACTAAGAGTTACAAAGATGACGTAATGCGACGTAATAAATGTGTCTTGGAGAAATAAAAGAAGATAAGATCCGATCAGAAGCATGCGATAAAAACAATGATGATCTATTGATCCGACTCAGACAGCCGAAAGGTGCATGGCTGACACGTGTCCAAATCTGCAAACCGGTTATGTCATTTTTACCTGAGAAGTATCTGCATGCTTGCCAAGTGTTAGGAAGGTGAAACGTGCAAGCAACCTCTCTTCATTGGCGTGACTCTAAATTGACCAATCCCACGGTGAGAGAAGAAAGTGACTGTTGGAATGCTCTTCACTATAAAAGGAAGACGAAGCGACTTCATTAATTACAGTTCGGAAATTAATTAAGAGAGAGAAAGAAATCTTACGCGCGATCCAAAACTGTTGTGTCCTTTACCGAAAGCTTTAATTGTATTGTATTAGTGTATTACATCAAGTGTGAGTTGGTGTAACCGACGAGTAGCGAGTTAGGCTCGACCGACAGTGTAATTGTTGTAACTTTGAAAGTTAGTGGAGATCATTCTCATAACCTGAGAAAAGGGGGTGACGTAGGAGGGTTTGCTCCGAACATCCATAAAAAATCCTGTCTCTTATTGTTTATTTACTTTTTGCTTACTTAACCTAAACACAAACCAAAACATAATCTTACTCCTCAATCAAAACCGGTCCACTCATATCTCTAAAACCGACTCCTCATAAATCTCATCCAAGTCGCATACGTTGCTTCAGACTGAAACAGACATTTCCGCCCTTGAACCCGGTTCAAGAGTCTGTGACAGTTTGCGTAGTGCTGAGAAAGGTTTTAGTTTCTAACCGGACTATCACCAAATTGTGTGTTGTGTGTTGTAAGCGGCTACCCTTCCAGAAACCGGAACACCCCGGTCCTCCAAGGACGTCCCCGATCCTAACAAGTGGTATCAGAGCGAGGTTCTTAGCACTCAAGCAACCGAAGAAAATGGGAAGCATGACCCACAGCGACAAGCCACCAATGCTAAACAGTGAAGCGTTTAGCAACTGGAAGAAACAGATGTATCTACATCTGATTACGCTAGATGATGAAATGATCAGAGTCCTGAAGGAAGGGCCAATCAAGATTAACAATGAGTTAGATGCATGGACAACTGAAGATCGAAGACGGAGTAACCTGGACAACCATTGCATGAGGCACATCTACAAGGCTATAGACGATAATACCTTGAACAAGATATCAGCCTGTGATAATGCAAAGGAAGCCTGGGAGACGATCATTCAGATCCATGAAGGAAACGAAAGAACAAAGGAGAACAAAATCTTGGTGGCTACACAAAAATATGAAAACATCAGGATGAAACCGGGGGAAAATATGAAAGAATTTAGCAACCGGTTCACCAGCGTGGTCAACGAGCTTCAAGCACATGGAAAGAAATACGACAACCGAGAAGTAATCATTAAAGCCTTAAGATCACTGCCAAGCACATGGGATATCAAAACCATGGTGATGAGAGAATCAAGCAACCTCGGGCAGATGAAGTTGCATGACGTGTTTGAGGATCTAAAGGCCTACGAGTTCGAGATTAAGTCTCGGATCGAAGATGAAAAATCCACGTCAACCGCAACCAGAGCTTTAGTTACATCGGTGGAACCGGCGGTCCAAGTATCAACCGTTTCGGCTCCAATCAAGAACGTTGATCAGATCAGTGAAGATGTGATGGCGATGTTAACTCAGAAATTTGGGAGATTCATGAAGAAGAACCAGCCACTATCTAACAACAACTTTAGTTATAATTATGTAGATAAATCCAATAAAATATGTTATAACTGTGATGATTTTGGACATTTCAGGTCAGAATGTAGGAAACCAAGGAGAGACGACAGAAAATCGGAAGGTAACTATCAAGGCAACAACTATCAAGGCAACAACTACCAAGGCAACCGTTACCAAGGTAACAACTACCAAGGGAACAACTATCGGAGAAATGATAATCAATGGAACGACTACTGGAGAAACGATAACCAGCAAACCGATGAAGGGAAGGAAATACAAAAAGCACTCATTGCATCCGACGGTGAAAGCGAATGGGCGTACTCCGACAACGAGAATGATGAGGAAAGAGTCACATGCTTCATGGCAAACGACGAAGAGGTATTTGATTTATTTTCTGATGAGTTCACTAAAGAAGATTTGATTTCTGCACTCAACGAAATGGTAGCTGAGTTCAAAAACATATCTGCGTATATACCGACTCCGGTAGAACATAAAACCGTAGAGTCAAGTGGTATCGCTGATGAGTCATGTGAAACCACAGTGTATGAACCGGCTGAACTATCCTTAGAAAATGAGGAGATAGTTCAACCGGTAACTGAAGTCGATGAACGAGCACTGTATGTTACGGCTGCATGGGAAAGATCTCGTCAAGCCGTAAAACAGATGTGTAACTATAAAAGACACCCCAAGTGTAGATTTGGTATTGGATATAAACAAAACAAATCAAACGAATCAAATCAACCTAACGAGATGAAACTCACAAAAGACAATCTTCCATTCATAAGATTTGTCAAGAGTTCATCAACCGAAAATGAGGAAGAACGTGATCTAAAACCGGAAAAAGAACTAAAATATGTAAGCCCAACTAAATCAGAAAACTGGCTTCATCCTGAGAGAAGGAAAGCCAACCGGACAGAAAATAAACAAAATAAAACAAGTGCATCGCGATCTCAAAAACATTCATCACCGCGACATAAGGCATTCTTGAGCAAAGATCAAGAAGTTAAGCCGAACACTATAAGAATAGATACCGGGAAAGTGATCCGACTTATTCAAGTCTGGATCCCAAAGAGACTAATCAACCATGGACCCAACTGAATGTGGGTACCAAAAAGGTGTAAATATTTTTATTTTACAGGTTAGGAGAAGCAACCGGCTAAGGAACTCGGAATGGTATCTAAACAGCGGATGCTCAAGACACATGACCGACAACGATAAGCTGCTAGCAGACATCACATATAAAACCGGAGCAGTCATAACATTCGGTGAAAACTCGAAAGGTAAAACCGTGGGCAAGGGTAAGATTCTCCATGGTAACCTGTCTATAAATAATGTATTACTGGTAGAAAACTTGCATTTTAACCTGCTAAGCATAAGTCAAATGTGTGATGTAGGATACAAAGTTGAGTTTCATAAGAATGCATGCTTAGTTAAGAATCATCAAAATGAAATTCTATTAACCGGTAACCGGATGGGAAACATTTACAAAGTTGATTGGAAAACTGATTTTGAAAAACCTATGTGTATGATAGCCGGAAATGATCCAAACTGGCTTTGGCATAAACGGTTAAACCATTTGAATTTCAAAACAATTAACTTTATTTGTTCCAAGGAACTAGTTCACGGTTTTCCAAACGTTAAATTCTCAAAAGATAAAGTATGTGCTGCATGTCAAATGGGCAAATAAGTAAAATCATCTTTCAAAAGTAAAGGAAATTATCAATCTGAACGATGCTTAGAACTCTTGCATATGGATCTGTTTGTTCCGGTCAAAGTAACTAGTTTAGGAGGCATGCATTATACTATGGTAGTTATTGATGATTATTCTAAATTTACTTGTGTTACTTTCCTAGCTTCTAAAAGTCAAGCAACTCCAATCCTGATTAAATTGATTTTGAGAATACAAAATGAAAAATCCTTTCGAGTGAACAAAATCAGAAGTGATAGAGGAACTGAGTTTATAAACAGATTAACTACTTTTCTTGATGATTCCGGTATTAGACACGAGTTGTCTAGTGTTAGAACTTCTCAACAAAACGGCCTGGCTGAGAGAAGAAACCGAACTCTCAAGGAAGCCGCAAGGTCAATGATATCCAATTCGGGTATCGCTCAAAAGTTTTGGGCTGAGGCCATCAACAACGCATGTTACACTCAAGACCGGTCTTTAGTAACTAAACGCTTTTCCAAAACTTCTTTTGAGATATACTATGATCGAATTCCAAACATACGGTACTTTCGAATTTTTGGTAGTAAATGTTTTGTTCACAACAACGGCAAAAATTATTTGACCGCTTTTGATGCTAAATCCGATGAGGGAATAATATTGGGATATTCGGCTGTAAGTAAGGCATATAGAATATACAATACTAGGACTTTAACAGTTGAAGAAACATCCCACGTTGTTTTTGATGAATCGGTTGAACGAAACACTGCATTACCCTTCGACCTTCACAACAGAATGGAAAATTTCAATATCTATTCTGATGATGAAGATGAGGTTCCGGTTTTTAGACGATTTGTCAATGACCAAGTGGTTGATGCTGAACCTCAGCTTGTTCAAGTTGCCTTACCGCAGAAAGTTGACTATTTAGTTTCAACTGAAGAAATCGGTCGGCCTGACTATGTTCAGCCTACCGATCAATCTAACCTTGATCAGCCAACCGAAAGCTTGGTAGACACGTCTCGGATAAACCTCAGAAGGAATAGAAATCATCCTCTTGAACTAGTAATAGGTAACATATCCTCACCCGTCCGAACTAGGCAACAGAATTTGGAACACTATTAAAACTCAGCTTTCATATCACAAATTGAGCCGAAAAAGGTGGATGAAGCATTGTCAGATCCCGATTGGATCCTAGCAATGCAAGAGGAACTAAACGAGTTTGATAGAAATAAAGTCTGGTACCTAGTCCCTAGACCGAAAAACAAACCGGTTATAGGAACACAATGGGTATTCAGAAATAAACTCAATGAAGACGGTTTAGTTACGAGGAACAAGGCCCGGTTAGTGGCTCAAAGCTACAAACAGGAAGAAGGCGTTGATTTCGAAGACTCATTTGCCCCTGTAGCTAGACTTGAGGCAATTAGAATATTTTTAGCTTTTACAGCTTTTAAAAACTTCAATGTTTTTCAAATGAATGTTAAAAGCGCTTTTCTAAACGGTAAAGTACATGAAGAGGTGTATGTTAACCAACCTCCATGTTTCAAAAATTCAGAACACGAAAATCATGTTTACCGGCTAAACAAAGCCCTTTATGGATTCAAACAGGCTCCAAGAGCCTGGTATGACACGTTAACAAAATTCTTATTTGATCACAAATTTACAATAGGTTCAGTCGATAAAACACTTTTCAAATTTGAGAAAAAGGAACACATATTACTCAAAAATGATGACTGACAAATTTCAAATGAGTATGATGGGAGAATTGAGTTTCTTCCTAGGACTTCAGGTTAAGCAGATCGAGACTGGAACGTTCATAAGCCAACCAAAGTACACAGTTGAACTACTGAAGAAGTTTGGAATGGATACACGCGCTGAGGTGGCTACACCAATGAGTTCCTCCGTAAAGTTAGACAAAGATGAGGATGGTCAAGCCGTTGACATCACAACATATCGGGGAATGATTGGATTCCTGCTTTACTTAACAGCCAGCCGACCAGACATCTTGTTTGCGGTTGGAGTATGCGGGAGATTTCAAGTCAATCCAAAGTAATCATATTACACTGCGGCTAAAAGAATATTGAAATATCTGAAAGGAACTCAAGATGTGGGACTTTGGTACCCAAAAGACTCAAGTTTCGACCTCATAAGTTACTCAGACGCGGATTACGCAGGATGCAAAATCGATAGAAAGAGTATAAGTGGAACTTGCCAATTCCTGGGTGACCGGCTCGTTACATGGAGCAGCAAGAAACAAACCTCAGTTGCAACGTCAACCGCAGAGGCAGAGTATATAGAAGCCGGAAGCTACTGTTCACAACTCTTCTGGATCCAACAGCAACTAAGGGACTTTGGTGTAATAGCTGAAGAATCACCAATATTTTGTGACAACACCAGCGCGATAGCGATTACATACAATCCGGTGTTGCACTCAAGAACGAAACACATTGACATAAGGCATCATTTCATCCAGGAGCATGTTCAGGAGAAGCACATCCGACTGGAATATGTCTCAACCGAGCAACAAGTAGCTAACATCTTCACCAAACCGCTACAGGAAGCTAAGTTTTCTCATTTCAGAAACATTCTAGGAATTACCGATGTTAAGCAACTTATACCATGATCATACATGCATACTGTCTACATACATTATCATGAAAAACCGGGATATGTGTTCAGGGAGAAGCTCTCGCTTCTGAAACCATATTCAAATAGTCCATTAAAAATTCAAGGATGCTAACTAGGAGGAAGTCTTCAGTTATGCCTGATTACTTCATGATGTCTAACCATATGTATATTTACTACGCGGTTGAAATGACCTGACAAAGGTTGATAAACTTAATCCAAAGCTGAACAAATGTTGATACGATTCAACATTTCTTCAAATCGTAATAAAATATCCAATTAAAACTGGTCGTGGAAAACCGATTAGTACAAATGCACTTTGGCTTAGATGAATTGAACTTTTCCGGTTAATTTGAGAAAACTAACCGTGTTTTCGTGCAAAACCTTAAGAAATGAAGCCTGTAATTGATAAAATAGTTTACCTCAATCGAGATGACGACATGTGTCCATCATCAAGAGAGGGAGACTAACATCTTGTCAATATATTTTTGTCATCATGAATATCTTAGTATTAATCAACTTTGCATTGGAAATAAATGTTATACACTTCAACAAGTTAAAGTCTATTAACTAATTGATGACATCACTAAGCATGCTTAACCTATTGATCTAGCCGAACCCCTGGCTATATAAACAAACCTCTAATCTTCACAACACTTCACAAAATTCACTATTCACAAAGACTCTCTTGAGCTAAAAACTATCTCAAGATTATGAACTTCGACCCACTTGCAAAGAAAATTCTCTTGGCTGCTTTCAACTCCATCTATCAATACGAAGACCAAGAAGTCAAAGAAATGTTCTTAGTCGTTGAAAGAAGCGGACTAAGAGGATTTTTGGAGAACAGATTCATCCTCGACTACTTGGTAGTCGATGAGTTCTTCGAGACTACAAAAGAGGTGCATCGAGATATAATCGTTGCACGAGTTTATGGTTAGTCCATCCTATTCAGCGAGACGGATTTCGCTGAATACTGCGGTTTACCCACTGAAGGGGTAATCGACCTTACTTACTCTCCGGTGACCATTGAGGAAATGTGTCATCGGTTCTCCAATTCCGACATCCCGGTTAGACCCTGGGGTGCTAAAAGCCAACTCTCTCATAAGTACCAGCTTCTATGTGAGATTCTGGGAAAGTCGGTTCTGGGAAGAGAGAAGGGCTACTACTACACCTAGAGGCTCTTCGAGATGATGATTGCTGTCACGGTTGGGACACCGGTAAACTGGTCCTAGATCATCTTCATCAACCTGAATAAGATGATTCTCTCAAACAAAACTGGGTATGCTCCTCAGCTAAGCGGTGTCTGTGCTAGTCTGGATATCCACTCCGGACCCTTTGTCACTCTCCATCCGAAGCATGTGCTCACGAAGGAGAGAATCCAAGAACTGATCGACCGGTGGGAAGCAGTTAAGGCCAAGAGGAATCAAGCTGCTGGTTCATCAAATGCTTAACCTTCTCATCTCTTTTCTCATTTCCCAAACCGGTAATTTTGTTGTACTACCGGGTTGGTACTCTTCATTAATGACAATCACTTCTTTCCTTTTCGATCAAAAACAAAGAAATAACCAACATTAAATGCACCGTATCAAACTAAATCAAATCAGTCTTGAAAACTGAAATATTCGCTTTCCAAGAAGCACGTTTGATCCGATTAGACTAGACATGCCTTTATCCTCTTGAAAACTGATAAGGCATTTATTACCAGACATAAACGGTCTGATTTTTCAAAATATCCTCATTTAATACACCCAACCGCCCACGCTATAAAAAGGAGGCCTCATCCTTCTTCATCAAAACACACCTCAGATATTTCTCTCTCTCCAAGCTTCAAGAATTTCATTAGATTCTTACTCTCATTCTCTTCCAAAATGAACGCCGAGCTAAGATACACAATCATAGTCAACTTCCAAGAAATGAGAAATATCCGGTTTCACGAAACCATATTCCAACCGATCGTAGAATCAGGGTTACAAGAATTTCTTGAAGGTTCAAACACCATCCTCGAAGAGGAGGTGTACGAATTTTTCAACAACGGACATATCCTTAATGATGGTAGCATAAGGACCATCATTAACGGTAGATTTCTTCGGATTACCGAAGAACACTTTGCTATGTTCTTCGACCTTCCAACCGAAGGATTCTCGCACTTCCCAACGCCGTTCTTTCCGGCTAAGGAAGACTATGCCTTCATCTTTTCCTCCTCCACCGATCTGGTCGATGACCACGGAAAGAAGGATGATCTTGCTCCTCAATACCAAGTCTTTCATGACTTGGTTCAGCGGTCTATCATGGGCCAAATGCCCAACCAGAACTATAACCGAGAGGCTTTTGACATCATGATAGCTATCGTCCGCAAATCGCACATAAACTGGGCTATCTACCTCTTCAACAACTTGAAGAAGCTTATCACTGCTCCAAGGGGAAGGATCGGTTTCGCTCCCCAAATCACCCGGTACTTGGAGGTTCATCGTCGCAACCTCGGGCCCGGTGTTCCCGTCGGACCGGCCAACACCTTGTCTCTATCCATGCTGGACAGATGGATATCGAGGATTGAGGAACGGACACCTGACAATACTGTGGACAACTGGGTTGACAGAATGATTGAGGGGGAGTGGCTCGATCTGTTTTAAATGGTCTGTACCTTACGGTTTTCTGGTCATTTTGTTGTAAGACCGGAAAACCACTTCATTTCCTTATGTTTTGGATATATATTTATAAAATTTCCCATTATTAAAGTCTCCAGGTTTTCACATTAATCTTCCTTCCGATTATGATCTGAATAAACAAAAGACTCCATGTTAAACGAAGTTTCCGGTTAACAAATTTCCGGTAAATCAAAATACCAAATAAAGTCTAAAAAAGTTCAAAAACTTACCGCCCACGGTTTTATAGTGCACAAAAATTACCGCCCATAGTATTCTCCGGATTTCTGCCTAAAGTTACTGCAGTAACTTTTGGAGGGAAATTTGGCGCCAAAACTCAAAACCAAGTGACGGTTCAACTTCTAACCGTTCAAAACCGCTTCCTATATAAGTTCAAAACAGTTCATTATTTGCACAAATTTTCTCTCTCTAAAATCTTAAACTCTCTCTGATTTTCGATCATCGTTGTTCTTCATCTTCTCTATTCACAAAATGATCATGGATCTGGTTAAAAGAACCTTTTCAATACATGTTGCAGGTCGATTTCAGTGATATCGACGAACACACTGTGGAAGAAAACAAGGTCGTGCTGCAATCGTTAAGAGATTCTGGACTAGAAACATACACTGGTGAAAAAAGGGTCAAAACCGAGAGTTAAAACTCTCGGTTTTGACCCTATAACTTTCGTTGAAGACACCTTACCGAAGGTTTTAGTTACTCTCGCCATCCCTCGGTATTGACTCTCTTGGGATTTCCACAAAGAGAAAAACCGAGAGTTATATGAGAACTTTCGGATTTTTCTTCTTTTGGAAAAACCGAGGGTTTTACTAAGACCTTTCGGTTTTTCTCTATTTGAAAAAACCGAGGGTTTTACAAATAACTTTTGGTTTTTCTCCGTGTGGAAAAACCGAGGGTTTTACAAAGACCTTTCGGTTTTTCTCTTTGTAGAAAAACCGAGGGTTTTACAAAGACCTTTCGGTTTTTCTCTTTATGGAAAAACCGAGGGTTTTACAAAGACCTTTCGGTTTTTCTCTGTGTGGAAAAACCGAGGGTTTTGCAAACAACTTTCGGTTTTTCTTTTTTGGGAAACCGAGAGATATTACAAAACTTTCGGTTTTTAGCCAAAGAGAAAAAACCGAAAGTTATATTAAAACTCTCGGTTTTACCCGAAGAGGGAAACCGAAAGTTTTGTAATAACTCTCGGTTTTCCTCTTTTGGGTAAAAACCGAGGGTTTTTAGCCAAAGAGAAAACCGAGAGTTTTCTAATATCTCTCGTTTTTTCCACAAAGAGAAAAACCGAGAGATTTCAATATTATTTTCGTTTTTTTCCCGTAAATTTTTTAAAATGTGCGGATTATTTGGCTCGCAACCAAAACCTGTTCAGACAAACCAATATATTAATGATAAAAGAAATGCAACATACATTAAACGATCACAATAATTGATCGTGAACATTACAAAATTCGAAACCACACTAATATTCCGAACAATCTGTTCTAAATTCAACCACTAATGAAAAAATGTTTTGAATCGAAACAACCTTAGCTTGTGGGGGGAGGAGGTGGTTGTTGCCTCATATACAATTCAATTCTCTCCATTCTTGCGTTCATCTCTGACTTCTCCCTCTCCATTTTTGCTGTAATCTCTAACTTCTCCCGCTCCATTCTTTCCACAATTTCTTCCTTTTCGGATTGCATTTCTTCCATTTTGCGCCTTCTTTCTTCATCCCTCTTCTCCAGTTCCTCCAGCTTGAGCTTCATTATTTGATTATCTTCTAACAATCGCTCATTGTTTCGCTATGAACTGTTTCCACTACGACGATCCTCACGAAAGTGTGTGGGCCGGACGCCTGATCCCATTCCGAACACTACCCCGTGTTTTTGTTGTCCGAACACCCTCTCCGTCAATTCAAAATCCGATATTCCCTGTTCGTTACTAACAACCTCCTCCATCTCAGCCTGCACAATTCAAATAAAATATCATTTCTATAATAAAAAACTAGGCATATTCAATTCACTTACAATTTTCTCTTGCACGTGTTCGTCCGGGACGGGTGTTGGGTTTTCTTGTGTCGGTTTTGGTGTACGGGTCCTCTTGAATACTTCAATTACAGACGGTGGCCGTCCCATTTCAATCGCCTATTGAAATAAATGATTTATATAATTAATAACAATCTTTATATTAAGTTATTACAAATAATGTACTTACCAACTCGTCTTCAATTTGTGCAAACGGTCTACTTCCCGTTCGATGCGGGAATTTCAGATTCTTCCGATTCTTCATATTTGTAGAACTGTGTCTCTGTATTTGAAATAACAAATGAAGTTAGATTAATTAATATCAACTTTTATTTGAATTATGAAACCGTACCTTAAACGTTTCTGTGAAGAAATGGTTGCGACACACAAACTACCAATCATCTCGATCGTAGTCCGGTGGAGGATTAGCCAGTACCGCCGCCTCGTCTCCTTTGTGGACGCGGATATAATTCTTGTTCAAATTCGACTGCCATCTATCCCATATCTGATTGGCGTGTCGAAACCCGGTCTTTCGAAAATACTCAATGTCACCATTAGTCGCTTCGAACGGATCCTGAAAAAAATAACATCCAAATGTTACAAATAATTATTTAATGACGTAATGTATAATCAAGTTATAAGTATTACCTTGATAACAGTCCACAGTGAATCCAATTGGTCTGCACTTAAAGCCTTCCACTTGAGAAGACGGTGTGAGACGGCTACGGGGTCCCGGATAATCGACCCCACATGTCTAGACCACCGTGTCCTTCCCACGTCTGTACCGCCTGACCTCCCATCCTTCTCTCTAAACGTTAGAGGAATCCTCGTCCCCGCTAGCCTCTTAGACATCGCAATATTCTTGTTCTTCCCCCGTCTCTTGCGGGCAGAAGATTCTTCAAAATTATCAAAATCTTAATTAAATATGTCAATCAATTGAAACACTAACTAATTTGTAAACGAAATACCTGTCGATGATGGGTCGGGAGTGGTCCCGTGCTCCTCCTCGTCATCCTGCTCCTCGATAGGCTCCTCAAGACCCTCGTCTTCAGCCTCATCGCTAGGCAGGTTATCAGCGTATGTGCTCTCTATAAACTCTTGGAGCTCATCATGGTCTTCAGTCTCGTATGTTCGGGGAGGCGCAGTAGCTATCGGGACCACAGGAATCGGTGGTTGGTCTCTAGAAGACGATCCTCGAAGCTTTAACGACTCGGATTGGGCAAGTAGGTTTTGGTAACTTTTATCCAATTTCTTGGGTGTCTTCCTCATACTCTTCCAAGTTGTTTTAGGACCTTCAGACATTCTTAATTCACACCATTAATAAAAATGAGTGAATAATTGAAATAAAGTAGTAATAAAAATGAATATAAAGTTAAAAACATAATTAAATCTACCTAATTAATTAATCTGAACTATATGTTTGTAAACCACGGTTTTATTTTTGTCACAATCTTCCAACCGGGTCGGGCTGACATATCAGGGGCGTAGAATACTTGTTTTGCTTGACTCGCCAATATATACGGGTCTTGACTTTGGGTTTTCAAAATTCGGTTTACATTTACACTTACGAAGCCATATTTATCCACTTTCACTCCTAGTTCCCCCGAGTGTGTATCAAACCACTTACACTTGAATAAAACAACTCGTTTGTGAGAATAGTATTGTACTTCGATTATATCCGTCAAAACTCCATAGTATGACATAGTTTCAGATCCGTTGTACCCCTCAACAACCACCCCACTATTTTGAGTTGTCAAACCTTCGTCGTGTTTTTCTGTACAGAATTTGAATCCGTTTACTTTACACCAAACATACATAGACGAGTACATACTTGGACCTTCTCCTAAGATCTTGAGGTCTCTTGATATGTCGTTAATTTCTGCTAAATGGGCGACCTATATATGTATCCGAAATGAAGTTGTTAATATGAATAAGAAGAGTTAGGATATATGGTTTGTAATTTACTCACTCGATGCTTGAAATATGCGGCAAACGTTTCTCCACTGGACTCGTTGTTATAATCTCTGCAAATAGATCGAATGCTAATTAGTAACACTCTTTAATGCTAATTAGTAACAACAACATTGAATCTTACATGTAAAAAGGTTCTGCTTCGGGACAATTTTTCAAAATGTAAGAATGAGCTGTCACTCGATCGATATAATCCAAGTTGTATACTTTTCCGTTAGATAGGTCTTCCAATGATGCAAATATTGAAATGCCTGAGATTTCAGGTTGTGCATTTTCTTGATCTTGTTCCTCCATATACCTGGCACATAAACTAATACTTTCGTTAACAAGATAGCTCTCACTTATAGAGGCTTCTGGGTGGTTATTATTCCGCAAATATCTTTTCATTGTACCCATGTAATGTTCAAACGGATACATCCATCGATACTGAACAGGTCCTCCAAGCAAAGCCTCAAATGACAAGTGAATCGGGAGATGCATCATGATGTCGAAGATTGACGGCGGAAAAATCATTTCAAATTTGCAAAGTGTCAATGTAATATCCATGTACAATTGTTCCAGGTCCTCTTGAATCAACTCTTTGAAGCACAACAACCGAAAGAAACGAGACAAATTTACTAACGCATCATACACATACTCTGGAAGCAATCCACGTGTTGCTAAAGGAATTAGATATTCCAACAAAATGTGACAATCATGACTCTTTAATCCCGAAAGTTTTTTCTCTTCCAAATTTACACAACCCCCGATATTTGAGCAAAACCCATCAGGCAACTTGAGATCTTTCAAGAAGTTACAAAGACGTATTTTATTTTCGGATGTCAAAGTGAAAGGCGCTTCTGGATAATGAACAACTCCTTCATCATTTATAGGATGTAACCATGATTTTATGCCTAAGAGTTCTAAGTCTTTACGAGCTTTAGGACCATCCTTAGTCTTCTCTTTCACATTCATTATTGTTCCCAACACGCTATCACATATATTTTTCTCAATATGCATCACATCCAAATTATGTCTCAATAATAGCGATTTCCAATAAGGTAGACGGAAGAAAATACTAAGTTTGTTCCAAATGTCTCCCCGCGTTTCATGATATATCTTGGTTCTCTTGCTCATATCCGCACTAAGAATAATGTCTTCTAGGTCTCGTGCTTGCTCATAACTTTCTTGCCCCGTTAACAATCTAGGGGGATCTCTATAATCAGTTCGACCATCAAACGACTCTTTATCCCTTCTGTATTTGTGCTTTAGTGGAAGGAAACGTCTGTGACCCAAGTAACATTGTTTGGAACCATGAACCAATCGAAGGGATACCGTGTCGTTGTTACAATAAGGACAAGCAAATTTACCTTTCGTACTCCACCCTGATAAATTCGCGTATGCGGGAAAGTCGTTAATGGTCCACAACAACGCCGCTCGCATGTTAAAGTATTGCGAGGTGTGTGCATCAAACGTTTTCACACCTATTTGCCACAGTTCATGCAACTCTTCGATCAATGGCTGGAGAAATATGTCAATTGCATCTCCCGGACTCTTTGGACCCGGAATTAACATAGATAATATGAAATTGCTAGAATCCATACAAGTCATGGGTGACACATTATAAGGAACGAGAATAACCGGCCATACACTGTATGATTTTTTCCCATTTGCAAATGGCTGAAAACCATCGCTTAATAAACCTAGTCTTACGTTTCGAGATTCTGAAGCAAAATCTGTATAATTTTCATCAAACGTCTTCCAAGTTAAGGAATCAGCGGGATGTCTCAACGTATCACTATCAACTCTTCCTTCTTTATGCCATCTTATCATTGGAGCCGTTTTTGAGGACATGTATAGTCTTTGCAGTCTTGGTATTAAAGGGAAATATCTCAACACCTTTTTTGGAATGAATTTCCCGTTTTGCTTCTCCCGAACTGTCCCACTTGTTTGGTCGACTTTCCATCTTGAAAGACCGCAAACTCTGCAAGAATCTTCATTTATGTCGTCCTTCCAAAATAGCATACAGTTGTTCTTATATGCGTCTATCTTGTCATATTTTAGCCCGATATCAGTAATGAATTTTTTACTTTCGTAGTATGAGTTTGGCAATTGAGCGTCAATCGGTAATATGTAGTCTTTAAGAAGACGCAGCAACATATCGAACGAAGAATTTGTCCATTGACATACATTTTTTATGTGAAGTAGTTTCAGTAGTGCCGATGATTTCGTTATTCGAGCACCTTCATACAATGGCCGTTTGCAATCATCAAGCAATTTATAAAATCTATGCGCATCTTCGACTAGATCATCGTTATCCGGGACGTCATTAACGTTGGGGAACATATCGTTTATAAATTCGTGCATATAACGTTCTTCGTTGACTTCTTCATTAACTGTATTATTCATCTCCGGTCTCGCATCGTTGAATTCCGGCACGGCATCCTCCGACTGATCATCGTCATCATCATCATCATCGAAGTCATCGGCATCTTCATCGACATCGTCATTCACCACTTGAGTAGTACGTCTTTTTTCTCCATGAAAATACCAATACTGATAATGCACATTTATTCCATAAACAATGAGGTGAGTCTTCACTTCGTCTATTTCCATAAACGGCGTGTTCAAGCATTTCACGCAGGGACATTTCACGGTTTGTCGCGATGTACTCCTAACAGCATACTCGAGGAATTTGTCAATGCCTTCCTCGTAATCTGGATGATCTCGACGTAAGGTCATCCAGCTTTTATCGGGTACTTCCATATTTCTAATAAAATGGAACACAACCCGCATTATTATTTACTTATATTTCACTAAATTAATTAGGCTTACATAATGCTAACATAATTCTAACATAATTTATATCTAATCTATCATTATCCAACCAATAATCAATTTCATCTAACATTATTGAAGCCCAATTCAACCTAAACAAACAATATTTCATTCATATACATTTCAACAATATCTAACATTATCCAATCCAAATTTCACCTAAACAAACATTAATATTTCATTCATATACATATCAAACCTAATCTAACATTATCCAAGCCAAATTCCACCTAAACAAACAATATTTCATCATAAACATTTCAAATCTAATCTAACCTAATCTAACCAATCTAGCACGACAGTCTTCAATCTGGCCTAATTCAAATAACCAATCATCATTAATCTAACCCATTTTTTAAACTAATCAAACCTAGTCAAACACTATTTCAATCATATATAATTCAAATAATTCAATTCATACCTAAAATCCAATATAATACAAACAATGCAATTCTAACTTAAAATCTAATTTATTCATACATAAACCAAATCTAACATAATCAACTCCAATTCAAACAATTCAATTAATACCTAAAATCCAATATAATCCTAACAACATAAAAATCCTTAAAAACTGACCTTTTTCAGCAAATGTGGCGGCGACGGTGGAGGAGGCAGCTGAAGGTGGAATAACCTCGGCGATCTTCAAGAGACGGACGGTCCTAATCCAAAATCAGACAAAATCAAACCATAATGTCAAACTAAACTTTGACCTAAATCCACCAAAGTTCAAATTAAATCATAGACCAAACAAAATATAATCTAACAAACCTAATCTAACAAATCAATATAAAAACCAAATCTAACCAAAATATTGAACATATAACCTAAATCTAACATTAATCAAACAATTTCAAACCAAATCTAATAACCAAAATCAAATCTAATCCAAACAATTCAATTCTAACATAATCTCAATAACTATCAATCAAACCAAATAACCAAACCTAAAAACAAACTCAATATAAACCAATTTTTTACATTAATCAAACCTAATAACCAAACCTAAATCAAAATCAATAAACATCAATCAAAGCAATTAACCAAACCTAAATCAAACCCAATATAAACCAATTATTAACATTAATCAAACCAAAATCAAACCTCAATCAAACCTCCATCAAACCAAAATCAAACCAATCTAAACAAATAAACACCAATTTAAACCATAATCCTAAATTAAACAAAATCTAACATAAATCAACCTAAATCTAACAATTACAAACCAAATATAACATATATAACATTAATCTAACATATATTACCAATCAGATTACAAACGAAATCTAACATATACAAACGAAATCTAACATATATAACATTAATAATTCCTAAAAACTAACCATAAATCTAACAAATCCTAAAAACTAACCCTAAATCTAACAAATCCTAAAAACTAACCCTAAAGTTAGAAACTAACCTTCAATCAGATGGACGGCGGAGGCACGGCTGAGAGCGGCGGAGGTGCGGCGGCAGTTCTTCAACCGGATCCGCGGCAGATCTTCAACCGGAGAGGCGTCTTCGCGGCTTCAACAGGGGCGGCGTCTTGGCGGCGTTGTCTTCTACGGGCGGCATCGTCTTCTTCAGCCGGAGGGAGTCGTCGATCGGATGGCGGGGCTTCTGGTTGGCGGCGCTGGCAAAGAGAAGCGGCTGGAGAGAGAGAAAGCGGAGAAGAAACGAGGAAAAGAGAAAGAGAAGGGTTTTTTTAAATTTAATAGTTGGTTACCGAGAGTTATATTAAAACTCTCGGTTTTTGATTATAATAAAAACCGAGAGTTATATGAAAACTCTCGGTTTTTGATTATAATAAAAACCGAGAGTTTTCATATAACTCTCGGTTTTTAATGTTTAAATTCCGAGAGTTTAAATATAACTCTCGGTTTTTAATGTTCAAATTCCGAGAGTTTAAATATAACTCTCGGTTTTTAATGTTTAAATACATTTTTACAATTAAATTTAAATACACAAAAACGAGAGGCTTTGGTAAATCTTTCGTTTTTTATGCATATTTCCGAAAGTTATATATTTAACTTTCGGTTTTACAACATGACAAATTGTTAAATTATTTGGATTCTCACTTTCTAATAACGTTGAACAACATTAATTTAACACATTTGATATCCTTAAAACATTTCCCAATCCATATGATCAAACATTACACAAATACATAGGATAATCAAACATAAACATTCATATACACTTCTATATATAATCAAACACATTCATAAACATTTTAACATTAAAGACAATTAAAATTTTTAAAATAAAAACACACACTTGATTATATTACTTAGGAGTCTAGATTGGAAGGTAGAAAACCAATTAATTTAACAATTTTGTGAAATGATAATTCCGAAAGTTATATAATTAACTTTCGGAAATATCCATCAAAACCGAAGGGTTTATATAAAACCCTCGTTCTTGAGAAATGTAAAATCCGAAAGTTTATAGAAAACTTTCGGTTTTGATGGTTATTTCCGAAAGTTAATTATATAACTTTCGGAATTAGCACTTGACAAATTGTTAAATTCTTTGGTTTTTCACCTTCTAATGACCTTTAACAATATTAATTTAACACATTTCATGTCTTTAAAATATTGCACAATCCATATGATCAAACATTACATACATTCATAAGATAATCAAACATGAACATTCATATAGACTTCTCTATAATAATCAAACACAATCATAAATATTTGAACATGAAACACAATATTAATTTTTAAAATACAACACGAAATTGATTATATTAGTTAAAAGTTAAGATTAGTGGGTTAAAAACAAAATAATTTAACAAACTAGGTAGTGTTAAAACCGAAAGTTATAAAATTAACTTTCGGTTTTGATGTGTATTTGCGAAGGTTTTAAATATATCTCTCGGTCTCGACCTTGATCAGAAGTTTTTTGGGAATTGTTAAAACCGAAGGTTTATCTGAAAACCTTTGGTTTTTACACTTGCCCATACTTAGAAAAAAATATGATTTTTTTAATGTAAGGTCAAAACCGAAGGTTTATTTGAAAACCTTCGGTTTTTACACTTCACCATACTTAGAAAAAAATCTGATTTTTTTAATGTAAGGTCAAAACCGAAGGTTTATTTGAAAACCTTCGGTTTTTACCCTTCCCCATACTTAGAAAAAAATATGATTTTTGTAATGTAAGGTCAAAACCGAAGGTTTATCTGAAAACCTTCGGTTTTTACACTTCCCCATACTTAGAAAAAAATCTGATTTTTTTAATGTAAGGTCAAAACCGAAGGTTTATTTGAAAACCTTCGGTTTTTACCCTTCCCCATACTTAGAAAAAAATCTGATTTTTTTAATGTAAGGTCAAAACCGAAGGTTTATCTAAAAACCTTCGGTTTTTACACTTCCCCATACTTAGAAAAAAATCTGATTTTTTTAATGTAAGGTCAAAACCGAAGGTTTATCTGAAAACCTTCGGTTTTTACCCTTCCCCATACTTAGAAAAAAATCTGATTTTTTTAATGTAAGGTCAAAACCGAAGGTTTATTTGAAAACCTTCGGTTTTTACACTTCCCCATACTTAGAAAAAAATATGAGTTTTTTAATGTAAGGTCAAAACCGAAGGTTTATTTGAAAACCTTCGGTTTTTATACTTCCCCATACTTAGAAAAAAATCTGATTTTTTTAATGTAAGGTCAAAACCGAAGGTTTATTTGAAAACCTTCGGTTTTTACACTTCCCCATACTTAGAAAAAAATCTGATTTTTTTAATGTAAGGTCAAAACCGAAGGTTTATTTGAAAACCTTCGGTTTTTACCCTTCCCCATACTTAGAAAAAAATCTGATTTTTTTAATGTAAGGTCAAAACCGAAGGTTTATTTGAAAACCTTCGGTTTTTACCCTTCCCCATACTTAGAAAAAAAATCTGATTTTTTTAATGTAAGGTCAAAATCGAAGGTTTATTTGAAAACCTTCGGTTTTTACCCTTCCCCATACTTAGAAAAAAATCTGATTTTTTTAATGTAAGGTCAAAACCGAAGGTTTATTTGAAAACCTTCGGTTTTTACACTTCACCATACTTAGAAAAAAATCTGATTTTTTTAATGTAAGGTCAAAACCGAAGGTTTATTTGAAAACCTTCGGTTTTTACCCTTCCCCATACTTAGAAAAAAATATGATTTTTGTAATGTAAGGTCAAAACCGAAGGTTTATCTGAAAACCTTCGGTTTTTACACTTCCCCATACTTAGAAAAAAATCTGATTTTTTTAATGTAAGGTCAAAACCGAAGGTTTATTTGAAAACCTTCGGTTTTTACCCTTCCCCATACTTATAAAAAAATCTGATTTTTTTAATGTAAGGTCAAAACCGAAGGTTTATCTGAAAACCTTCGGTTTTTACACTTCCCCATACTTAGAAAAAAATCTGATTTTTTTAATGTAAGGTCAAAACCGAAGGTTTATCTGAAAACCTTCGGTTTTTACCCTTCCCCATACTTAGAAAAAAATCTGATTTTTTTAATGTAAGGTCAAAACCGAAGGTTTATTTGAAAACCTTCGGTTTTTACACTTCCCCATACTTAGAAAAAAATATGAGTTTTTTAATGTAAGGTCAAAACCGAAGGTTTATTTGAAACCTTCGGTTTTTATACTTCCCCATACTTAGAAAAAAATCTGATTTTTTTAATGTAAGGTCAAAACCGAAGGTTTATTTGAAAACCTTCGGTTTTTACACTTCCCCATACTTAGAAAAAAATCTGATTTTTTTAATGTAAGGTCAAAACCGAAGGTTTATTTGAAAACCTTCGATTTTTACCTCAATATTTAAAAAAAATGGGTCAAAACCGAAGGTTTTCAAATAAACCTTCGGTTTTGGCGATGTGGTTTTTTTTTAAAAAAATGTGAAAAGTCAACAAAAACATAATTATTTAAAACATATTAAACCAAACCAAACAAACATAATAACAATAATTCATAAATATTAAAACATAACGCATAAAATTAAATATTAATTGTCATAAACCCATAATAAATCTAGAAATTAATTATTAGATGGGGTGGAAGGAGGGGGTGGTTGATTCAGTCGACTCCTCAACAAGACAAGTTCCTGTTCGAGATTCTCTAATCTGTGAGACATTTCGGCCCGGTCCGCTTTGATTTCACTGAGCAAACGACCTCTTTCGGCATCCCTTAATCGGATTTGTTCCATTTCCAGCGTCATCTTTCTGATCTCTTCCTCACGTGCCGCAATTTCTGATTGTGTTATCAGATTCTGGTAACACGGATGCAGTTTCTCCGGTGTACGCCGAAGTCTCTTCCATGTCGAATCACCCATATCCTAAATGCATTTCAGATATATGTATATATATATATATTAATCAAACAAAATAACGTAAACTAACATAAATCTAGATCTATAATATATATATATAAACTTAAGAAATCTAAATCTTACAATAAACAAAACAAAAAAAACCAAATCAAACAAATTACCTGAAGAGAGGAGAAGAACCCGCGGCTTGGAGGAGGCAGGCGGCGGCGGCGAAAGAGAGAGAAAGGAGAGATGAGTGAAATGAAAAAGAGAAGGGTTAGGGTTTGTATTTATAGAGGTTGATGCCGAAGGTTTTCATAAAACTTTCGGTTTTGATATTAGTCAAAACCGAGGGTTTATTAAAAAACCTTCGAAAAAAACAATTTCAAAAATTAGAATTTTTTTTAATGAGCAAAACCGAAGGTATTTTGTAAAACTTTCGGAAATGAAATTTTCAAAAAAGGCAAAACCGAAGGGCCTTTGAATAACCTTCGCAATTAAAAAACCAAGAGATTTCAAAACCGAAGGTTTTTCCAAAAACCTTCGCAAATAACCCACATTCAACACTTAGAATTTTTTTGGGTTTTTTGGGAAGGTAAAAACCGAAAGTTCTTTGTAAAACTTTCTGTAATAATGAAAAAACCCGAAGGTTTTACACCCCTCTCGGAATCTATTTTTAATAGCGAAAGATTTGTTCCTCTCGGGAGTATTTAGGAGAGGTTTACAAAACCTTCGGGAAAAACCGTCGGTAAAGGTCCTTTTTTTACCAGTGATATCTGTCTGGTCCGTTCATCGTGCACCCGACGGAAGTTGTGGAGTTCCTGGCGATGGCGACTCTAACGAAGAGGACGGTCTCTGCCACCGTGAACGGCAAGACGGTTAATATCACGGAGGAGATCTTCTTAGAAGCGCCCGGTTTGCCGAATACCGGGCTGGACTTCAAAACAAGCTTGACAGATGCAGAATCCAACGCGGTCCGGTTGGTCATATCAGTTGATGACAAGGATCTAGTGACTCACTCCAGCTGGAAGAACAAACTCAAGCCTGAGTTCAGATGGCTGCTGAACATAATCTCAAGATCACTTCATGGTAAAGGAGGCAACTTCGATAACCTGACCAAGCTGAAGTTGACGATGTTGATGGCGATTGTCCACAGTGACAAGATCGACTGGGGAACCGTTCTGTTCGAACAGTTCTGTGAGATAGTGGTAAAGAAGGATGGCCGGGTTCAGGCCTATGGCATGAAAATAGGAAAGATTCTTCAATTCTTTCATGTTGAACTTGGTGTAGGTGAACCGCTTCCATCCAGCAATATACTCAACTTTGAGTAGATGAGCAAGAAACTGCTAAAGCGGCTAGCCCGAAATCCTCCAGAACAAAATCATCGAAAGGAACCAGCTCGTCTGCACCGGCTGGTGAAAGTTCAAAACAAGAAGATCCTAAGGGAAAGGCAGTTCAAGCCGAGGCCCCGCAGGAAAAGAGAAGAAAGAAGAAGTCAGCGAAGAAGAGCTCCCAGAAACCGGCAGACTCCGAGAAAACACTATCCTCGGATAATTCACCCAAGAGAAACCCAGATGTCTTTCAGCCGATCCCAATCAACACAGTTCATCTAAATCCAGCTGAATCTCCATCATCAAGGCAAACCAAACTCTCGGGGAGCCAAGAAACTCAATCTAAATCGAAGGAGAATTCGACTAAGTAGGTTAGTATTCATTCTGAAAACTCCAAGTCCCCAGCCAAAAACCTCGATGATATGATGGCCGACGTAGGTTTAAGAACCTCAGCGGTCATAGTGGACGTGGTCCAAACTATAAATCATGAAACCGAAGACGAAGTGACAAGTCTTCTTCAGCCAACTGATCGGGTTGAAGTAACTGGTCATAGTAAGATCCATTCGGTCGAAGAAACAGCCAACATATAAAACATCACTCCTCCGGCTCAGGAGGCAAACATCGAACTATCTGTCTCCGTGGGGGACAAATCTGTCCCAACCGAAACAACTCTCCAATTGTCTCAAGACGGGACAACGAATCCAACTATCACTCCTGAAGGTCCATCTCAGGTTAACAAGGGAAAATAAATTATGCGTGAGGACTCTCCGGTGCAAGGAGACAATAAAACCCAAACCGACTCTCAATCTGAAATCATACCGGAAGCCGAGGTTCCCATTTTAGCAGAAGAAGAGGAGGAGATGTATCAGAAGTTCCTCCTAGATATGAACAGGGAAGCTGAAGAGATGGTCTCATCGTACCACTTATGTGTCAAGCTCCGTTGTGAAACGAAGCTATCAGACATGATCCCCGATATTAGCGATAACAAGTATTGGGAGAAACTTTTGGAATTAGAAGAAGTGGCCCTCAAGCTAACAGGTACCGACGTTATTCAAGCCGCATTTTCAAAAACTATGGCGATACAAGAATACGCCCGGTTACATGTAGTAGAAGATGCCATGAGGGAGGTAGAAGGGGCAAAACTAACTCCAATGGAGTCAAGAATGTTTGAGCGGTTTCACACGGTGCGTAATAATCTCATTCAAAGTGTTGACCGGCTCGAAGCAAAATGGAGGGACGTGTGCAAACATGTCTTAAATCATGACGATCTCTTTCAAAGCAAACCCTTCTTTGTTATCGGAGAGTCCTCCAAAACAGTAGAAAACCGGAGTAGTGCCCCTCCATAGACTGATTAGGCTCCGGAACTTGAGCAAGTGAAGGGAGTAGTTGTTGACACAATTATCTTTTGTCTTCACAAGTACAACATTGCTACAAATGAGAAAATTGCAACCGTTGAAACCAATCTGACTGAAACCATCCGGGCATCAATTCACTCAGAGATTTCCGAAACCGTTCAAACATCAATCAAGTCGATGATCGTCGAATCTATTCAAACCACAACTGCTTCTTTACTCGACATGATGCTGGCCATGGCAGCTTAGATTGAGGAGCTGTCCAAATTACAAGTTAACAAGACTCAAGCGCAGATTAGTGATGATGCCTAAACTGCCAAGAAACTTCAAGACGAAGACGAGGAGAGGGAACAGTTAAGGAAGGAAATCGAAGACAAAGATCATGAGCTGGCTAAGCAATACAATGATAAAGAAAAAGCTGCTCAACCTGACCCATACCGACTCAAGCTTCGCACTCTATGAAAACGAGGAACAAGAACAAACGAAAAGTGGTTGCGGATGTGATGAAGTTGGCGGAACGAAGCGGTCTAGGAGAGACTCAACCCGTCGGACAAAACGAAGAACCTCTTGACGACGAAGAAGAAGAGGATATTACACGACTCAACCGGCGAAAGAAGAAAGCAGTTAAATCTTCAACCGCAATTCCTAGTTCCAGGCCAATCGCTGCTTAACCATCTCACCCATCCAGACCAGTAAGAGGCGGCTTCGGGTTCAACAAACGAACTCCCGGTATATCAAGTGTATTTGCCGGATGGCAAATTGACGCTGAAAGAAGAGATAGGGAATGGAAGGCGAGAGAAGAGGAAGAAAGGAAGCTAAAGGAGAAAGAAAACAAAAAGGGGGGATCATCCAATCCTTAGCTTATTTCTTTCTTATGAACAATTTACTTGTGTTTGGATTTTGTTTCAGATCTAAGTTACTTTTCTAATATCTCAAAGTAATGATTTTATTTGATATACTTTTAAAAATCAAAACATGTTTTGAAATTTTTCTTAAAGAGAAAAACATCAAATAGGGAGAAATAGTTAAAACATAATTTTTCAAACCGGCCACACATTACGAGTTTTGAATATTTATTCTAAATAATCAAAAAGGGAGAAATTGATAGAAAAATTAAGTAAGGTTAATTTTCGAAACCGGTCATACATTACGATTTTTGAATATTTATTCTAAATAATCAAAAAGGGAGAAATTGATAGAAAAATTAAGTAAGTTAATTTTTGAACCGGCCATACATTACGGTTTTTGAATATTTATTCTAAATAATCAAAAAGGGAGAAATTGATAGAAAAATTAAGTAAGTTAATTTTTGAAACCGGCCAGAAAAACTAAACTACTATTAACTCTTATGTGCAGGAACAGATCGACTTGTATAAACCGGCTGAAACTTCATAAACCGACTGAAGAACATATCAAAGTAATCCAGTTCCAAATGATCATGTCAAGATCAAGAGGAACCGGTCTCAACATTCTCAATAGACCGGCTAGCAAAGAAAATCCTACATCCCAGCCGGATTATAATATGAAAGAGTCAACCGGAAACTAAGAGTTACAAAGATGACGTAATGTGATGTAATAAACGTGTCTTGGAGAAATAAAAGAAGATAAGATCTAATCAGAAGCATGCGATAAAAACAATGATGATCTACTAATCCAACTCAGACAGCTGGAAGGTGCATGCCTGACATGTGTCCAAATTTGCAAACCCGTTACGTAATTTTTACCTGAGAAGTATCTGCAAGCTTGCCAAGTGTTAGGAAGGTGAAACATGCAAGCAACCTCTCTACACCGGCGTGACTCTGAACTGACCAATCCCACGGTGAGAGAAAAAAGTGACCGTTGGAATGCTCTTCACTATAAAAGGAAGACGAAGCGACCTCATTAATGACAATTCAGTAATTAATTAATAGAGAGAAAGAAATCTCACGCGCGATCCAAAACCGTTGTGTCATTTACCGAAAACTTTATTTATATTGTATTAGTGTATTACATCAAGAGTGAGTTGGTGTAACCGGCACTGGCAGTGTAATTGTTGTAACTTTGAAAGTTAGTGGAGATCCTTCTCATAACCTGAGAAGAAGGGGTGACGTAGGAGGGTTTGCTCCGAACATCCATAAAAAATCATGTCTCATATTGTTTATTTACTTTTTGCTTACTTAACCTAAACACAAACCAAAACATAATCTTACTCCTCAATCAAAACCGGTCCACTCATATCTCTAAAACCGACTCCTCATAAATCTCATCCAAGTCGCATACGTTGCTTCAGATTGAAACAGACATTTCCGCCCTTGAACCCGTTTCAAGAGTCTGTGACAGTTTGCGTAGTGCTGAGAAAGGTTTTAGTCTCTAACCGAACTATCACCAAATTGTGTGTTGTGTGTTGTAAGCGGCTACCCATCCAGAAACCGGAACACCCCGGTCCTCTAAGAGCGTCCTCGATCCTAACAACAACTATCCAAAATGGCTTTGAAATGTTTTCAATGAAACAGTTGAAACCATAAAACTTCTACTTGCAAGATACAAGATATGACATTGAACAATTCCATCTATTGGATAGACACGGAGTTATGCGCTATCCCTTCCAATCCTTCTTTTGAATTAGATCATTGATCTCATGTTTACGGGTAATAGAATCGTATGTCTGGTTCGATATCAAAACCAACTTTTGTTGCTGATAACTTAGGAAAATGAAAAAAAGATGAAGATATAAGTGGGTGAAGGAAAATGGTAATAAGAAGACGAAGAAGAGAAAAAGAGGTATTAATGGAATAAAACATTAGTAAGGGCTTGTAACTGGTTATACCAGTTATTATTTTTACCTAATATAAAGTATAATTTGTAATTTGTTTATTTACTATATATACAAAATTTTAAAACCAAACTTACGTCTAATATGAAGTCACTTCAGACTAATCTAAAGGAGTTAGACCTCAGGGTCTAACTTTCTGTTAGACCTGCGCGTCTAATACATAATCTGTTAGACTGGCCCGTCTAACTAACTATTAGACTGGCCCGTCTAACCAACTGTTAGACTGGCCCGTCTAACTAACTATTAGACTGGCCCGTCTAACCAACTGTTAGACTGGCCCGTCTAACCAACTGTTAGACTGGCCCGTCTAACCAACTGTTAGACTAGCCCGTCTAACCAACTCATTCGAACTAAGTCTAATGCGCCTCATTAAGACTTAGTTCGATATAACCTAATTTCGACACACCTGCATCAGAAACGGTTAAACGGTTTAACACATCATCAAAACAATATTGGTCAAACTACTTTGACATATAGTCAAAATAATTTGACCCAATAATTTCTTCATTTTTGATGATTATGTTAAACATCCTGCAAAGGTAAACAAATATAATCAATGATGCACATACATTTCATTACATAACATAATAAAGAACTCGTTTAAACACAGTAATCTTCAAAATCAACTAATTAAATTAGTTCAATACAAGGCATTAAACTAACATTATAATTAACAGAAAGACATTTTTCTTCCTAAAAAAACTAATCTTCCTATTCTTCTCCTATTTTTCTTCTAGGAAGGAGGACAAGTGAAGGCTCTGAGTCTAGGTTCGAGAAGAGGAAGACCCGTCTCTATTTCTTTTCTTCAACCGAATCCTATGCATTTTATGGACGTAGTCGAAAACATTTTGTCTATCCAACACAAAAGGATAAATAAAGGCATCCTGACCAAGAACTTTAGCAAGACAGCATAACAAGGACCCGAGGGGACCGTCATATCCAAAATATCTCTTTCGAGAACATATCATTTTAACGAGATAACCGAACAGAAACCTTGTCCAGTTGATGGGTACACCTTTGGTGATGGCCACCATTATGTCGAAGATTTTGGAGCTATTTGAGTGAGGGATATCTCTTGCAAGAAGAGATTTTGAGATGATATCTTTTAGAATAAGAAATTCGACTTTCAAATCTCTTCTTTTACCGGATAGAGAAGAAAGATTAGGGATTATATCTGTGAAAATCGGCATCATCTCAGACATGGTTTCGAACGAAGAGGGAGGAAACACATGGATTCCTTCCGATGGAAGACTAAAAAACTCCCCGAAGAGTTCTTCGTTGAAACAGATTTCTTCTCCTAGAATGGTTGCATGCACCCATTCGCTGTCTAGAAACACAGCAGATGCGAAGAACTCACAGATAACCTGGTCATGATAGGCATCGTGAGGGTGAAGAAACTCCTTCAACTCAGAATGCTTTAGTGATTCAAGGACCTGAATCACTCCAGGAATGGGTACTGTAGACACGGATTTGAAGCTCACTTGAGGAGATTTTGGCACGAAAGAAGCCATTTTCGTCAAGATCAGAGAGAAAAGTGACGATACGAATTCTATAATTAGTTTTATTTCACTTTTTATTGAAAATTTTCAGTTTTAAAATGAATAAAAAGTCGTATTTGATGTTTATTTTCATTCTTCTACAAATAAAATAAGTATTTCAACATTAAATTAATCGTTTTTTATCTAGCTTTAACAATTTATGTTATAAATTTTTATTTAAAAAAAAGTTCAATAAGTCACCAACCAGTTCAAAACAATATTTTATCCGAAGTTATACATAGTTTTATAGGTATATTTAGTTTTATCTGAAAGCATAACTTGTTTTATTCACTTTTTGTTGAAATTTTTTCAATTTCCATAATTGATAAGTTGTTATTGATGTTTATATTTTATTTTTCTTCAAATAAAATAAGTGTTTTAACATTAAACCAATCGTTTTATCTAACTTTAACAAATTATGTTATAAATTTTTTTATTTAAAAAAAGAAACGGTAAATTTTATCACAGCTCTAAACTATGTTTTATTATTTTATTGCTGAAATTTTTCTTCAGTTTTATGAATGATAAGTTGTATTTGATGTTTATATTTTATTTTTCTACAAATAAAATAAATTTAAATATTAAATTTATTGAGTGTTTAAACTCATCTTTCTTATTTTTTTTAAATATTTATAATATTTTTATCTTATAGGGTTTTAAAATAAATTTTAACTTATAAATAAATTTTACCATATGTGCTTTTATTTAACTTCTTATTTATATTTTGTAATTTGAAACTTATAAATATGTAAAAGTTGTAAATGTGTGTGATCAATATTACATCATTGAGGGATAATTAAGATGTGACATTGGCATTTAAATAGAAGGTTGTTGATAATTTGACCAGTACAAATGTGTTCTCATTTGATCCCAGATAAAAAAAAAAGAAGAAGTTATTTTTGCATATGTTGATGTTGTTAGTCACATGCGCAAGATAAGATTCTTTAATGTTGAGGTAAAAAAAACCCAAAATCAAACGAGCCCTAAGATAAGGGTATATAACTAAACATGTTTACCCATTTCTTAAAAAACAGTGAAAAAAAAGCATTGAAGAAGAAGAAGTAAGGTAAGAAATTTATTCCTTTTATCAATATATTTTGTTCCTTATATATATATATATATATATATATATTTTTGGAAGGAATGGATCCAAATGTTATGAGCTACTGACATGGTAATAAGAATTGTTTATTTGTTAGTTTATTTGTAACTTGTCTTAATATTATTATTAATCCTTATAAATTTTGCGGCAATTCCCGAGATATGTTTATCAATTTGAATTGTGAGACTGTTCAATGCTAGAGATGCAATTATGAAATAAATTATCTTGAATATTTAAGGATCACTAATCCCCAGGCATTGAAGATTCAAAAAATCCTTCGGGGACCTTATGTAGGTGCAGTTGTGTTTATACTAGCAGATATGTAAGTTAACTAGAATTTTTTTTGAAAAGGTCAACTGCCTAAAAAAATAAACACATATATAATTTTTTGTTTTTGTAGGATATGCAGTGCAGAATTTGCAGAATGTCTGTGTCAGAGTGCAGATGTGGAAGACTTCTGATCAACAACCGATACACTTATTATCACTACTTTGGCTGCAAGGTTCAGGGGAGGAGTCTAGAATGATGCAAGAAAAAAATAATATATATATATATATATATACTGGGTAATTATATATATAAATTAAAATTAGTAGTATGCATGTATGGACCTAATGACTGCGGGTTAACTTCTCTTTCCGGATATTCTTCATAATTATATATATATATATATATATATATATATATATATATATATATATATATATATATATATATATATATATATATATATATATATATATATATATGTCTTCTACTTTTAAAATGTTTTATTAATTTCATTTATAGTTTGTTATTTGAGGCGTTATAAATAGTGTTAATATTTAAGTTTAAAACAATACATGAGGATTGAGAAGAAGTAAATTAAGCAAATCCTCCACATCAATCCACCAACATACACACATGGAAATAATAACAACAACAACTCATGAAGATTTTATTGCGCATCCTTGTAAAAAATAAATAAAGTTGTCTATAGAGAAAGCTTCAACTCCTATTTTCAACACCCGAACCTCTACAATGGGACTTCAAAACCTCATTCAACAATTATTTGAAAAATAAAAAGATGCAATGATGGCCATTGAATTTGGTTTACTTCTTTCACTTGGCTTATCTAAATGCCCAGTTCAATTCTCCAGAAACATTTTGAGCCTCTTCAACTCTAGAAGTAGAGTCATCATCCTGAACAACACAGAGGGTGTAAAAATTGAAAAAGGGTATTCAATGTAATATGAACACTGAAATATGTTTAACAAAAAGTCAGATAAAATTAATTATACTTTTAGATAAAACTATGTATACTCTCAGATAAAGCTTAGTTTGATTTGTAATGAAACTTACTGAAGTGTTTTAAAATAAAAATAGGATAACCAAACTTGTTAAAATCATTTAGAATGTTTGGTTTAATGCTGAAACACGACTTTTAATGCTAGAAAACTAAATTATATAAAATAAACTTCCGTATGTTACTAAGATATTGCTTGAAAACTTAAATATTTTTACCAAAACGTCAAATAAAACTAATTAATTATATCTTCAGATAAAACTATGTATATCTTCTGATAAAACTATTATAGCTTCAAGTAAAGCTTAGTTTATACAAATGAAAAAAGAGTCTAAAACTGTAAACCCTAGCACATAATAAAAGCTCTATAGATTTGATTCGCAATCGGCATTGGCGACACGATCGACACGAGCGACACGATCGGCACAGGCGGCACGATTGGTACAACGACACGATTGAGGAATTATAAATAGTGTTAATTTTTCGTATTATAATATATATTGAAATTTGAAATTTTGAATAATTAATTATTAGTTGTTAAGAATATTTAAAATCTAAACAAAGTTAAGGAAATATAATAATGATTTATTATCTTTTTTATTTAAAAAAAAATAACAAATTCAATCCATAATACAAATTAATAAGATTATATATTTAAAAAATTTTAATTAATTTTTTTTTCTTTGTTTTCTCAGAAAATATTCTTTATTCCAATGAGATGACCTATCAGGGTGTTCTTCCTCATCGACAACTGCAATCACGTTTGTTGGAGATGAATCGATATTGATGAGGTTGTTTGTTTGCATGTTTGAAAGTAGTACCTTAGTTCTAGTTGGGAAGTCGGGAATTTGTTTATATTTTTAATTAAGGAGAACTAGCATGTGCATCCGTTCAAAACTCATCGAATTTAATTTAGTAAAATCGGTTCACGATTGTATCGAGACATTAACCAAGATCCATTACCCGAGCAACGTCTGATATATCAGGGGAACCGACTACAATGAGAATAATCGTTATCTGAATGTTTGATACAAAATAATTCAGAGCTTCAACCATCCAACAATATCGGAATGAGGCCCGGAAAGTGGCTTATGAGTTGAGGATCATCGAGCTTTACTAAGGCAACATAAACATTTCTTCAGAGTTGATCAAGTCCAAGTTAAGAAGGTTATTGACATTGATGGTAGATAAAGAAGGTGCATCCGAGGCTATTGAAAACATTAAAGTATTTTTGTCCTCAGATAAACCTAGAGCTTTAGTAATGTTTTTATTACCTAAGTAGTTCCGGTTAAACACTTTGGATTCGGTTGAACTATTTTTTTACCGATTTATTAGTAAGTTAATTATATATTTATAATTTATATATATATATTTTAAAATATTAGACATATTATAATATTTAATAATTAATATATATAATTATTTTTTAATTTTTAATTGTAATTTATATAGAATTTATTTTAAAAATTAAATTATAATTTATATAAAACTATAAAACAACTTAAATAATTTAATTGAAATATGTAAAATTATATTTATAATATTACAATAATATGAAATTATAATTTAACAAAATCAAAACAATTAAACAAATGAAAATTGTATGTCTTTAAAACATTCTATTAAATGTTTCTTTTGAGAACCAAGACCACCTCTAACTTATTTTTGTTTGTCCTTTACCTCTGTATAAGATTGTGATATTTGATCAATTTCAATGTTTTTGTTACATTTTTCAATTATAATTTTATTAATTTATAATATATTAAAAATACTTAATTATGTAAACATAAATATAGTATTTTGAATATTACTATAATAAACATACTTATTAAAATAATTATTATTTTATTATAACTTATCGAGTCTATTTCTCGTTTTGTCATTCTAAAAATAACTGAACTATTTTTATTTATTGTATTATCAAATCTATAAAAAATAATTCACTAGGTGGATATTATATTATTACAATTATATAATATATTATAACATATTACCTAAATATATTTATAAAATATGTTATAATATATTATATGATTTTAATAATATAATATATTATAAAAGATACAAGAAAATATGAAGAATAAGTTACCAGGAATACAAGGACAAAGAAATCAATAAATTTAATACTTAATTTAAAAAATTGAATTACTTTTTTTTGGTAAATCCGATTAACCGACCCGAACAAGTAGCCAAACTCAAAACTGATAAAATTGATACTAATATTGATCGGATAACCGGTTTGTAAAATAAAAAGTAAAATCGGAACCGTTTAACTAATTAACCGACCGGTTGAAAATTTCTATTACTAAGTTGCAAGTTTGAAATTTTTGTATAGCAATTTTATTTTTTAAAATTAACCGATTAAGGTGGGTCAACCCACGACCCGACCCGACCCGACACAAATATCAATTTATTATCCTATATTATATATTTAAATTAATCACATATATCAAAACAGATATATTGAATTTAATCATTATTATATATATATATATAATAAAAAGATTTGATTGGTATAAAATAAAAATATTGAGCAATTACAAAAAAAAAATAAGGGATATGAAATCTTTATAATAGCATGAATGATTTGAAAACTCATTAAAATCCTTCTGGTTAACTTTCTTTCTTGCTCATATTTTGGCTTTGTTTTCACAAAACATTCTTGACTCCCAAAAAGATGTTGGGTTCTCGTGTCACGGCTGTTTCAGATGACCCATCGGGGTGTTCTTCCTTCTCATCCACAACTGCAATCGGGTTTGTTGGAGATGAATCGACATTAATGAGGCTTTTTGTTCCCATGTATGAAGGTAGTACCTTAGTTCTAGTTGGGAAGTCAGGGGATTTAGTGAAATCGGTTCACGATTGTATCGAGACACTAACTGATATACCATTGTCCGAGCAACGACTGATATATCCTGGGAACCGGCTACAATTGGAACAATCTATATCTGAATGTTTGATATAAAACAATTCAGTGCTACAATTAATGGTCGTCCAACATTATCGGAGTGCGGCCTAGAAAGTGGCTTATGAGTTGAGGTCATTGATCTTCGAGCTTTGCAAAGGCAACATAACCTTCCTTCAGAGTTGATCAAGTCCAAGTTAAACAGGTTTTGACATTGATGGTCTATAATTAAGGTACATTTGCGGCTATTGAATACCTTAAAATATTTTTATCCTTAGATGCCCATAAAGCTCTAGTAATTCTCTTATTATCTCCTAGACCAGGCAACAAGGACCATGCCCGTCATTTCATTTTGGAAATCGTTAAAATTTTGTAATTTTAAGCCACACGTCATTTATAAAATCATATTGTTGGAATTTTTCAAATCACTTGGTAAACTAGATAGTCTTATAAGTAGGTTATGTAGAGGTGGTCTTCCCTATAAACTGAAACATGTCCCAATTACTTAGGAGGAGGAGGAGATTAAAGAGGATAATAATAATAAGTACCCTTGGATTGAGAATAAGTGTGCGATTTATTTTGATGACATTCTCCCATTATTTTTATATAGCGCCGCTCTATTATCCAAAAGTATATCATCCGACACTGTCCCACCTCGAACTAGTTCTTATGTGCAATATCATATTGCTTCAATTATTGTTTTTTTTGGCATCCATTGCAAAATGTGATAACGCGACAGTTGGGTCTAGGACAGTTGATATCTTTGTCTTTGGACGAAAATGAACTCGATGATAAGCTTAAATGTCATTCTAAGGAGCTCATGTTGATTTATGATGTCTATATTGACTTACTTGAGAAATTTGATTCATATCTCCAAAAAGTAGAAGAATTTGGTGATTTTGATCTCGTTCTATTGTATCTTAATGTTCTAATGAATTTAAATAGAATATCAAAACTTTATGTTGGAGCTTGTGAAATTTTATAAAAATAATTGAAGTACAGAAAGGTTGTACTCAACAAGTTACTAATAGTATGTGATAACAAGGACATAACATCATGGATTTATGACGAGTACAAGGATGTAATAGATTTTGAGTCTAGGAGCCATTTCACCTTGACATGGTTTCCCAAATTAGGACATAACTACGACCCAAATCTCATCGTAAGGTCTTTGTTATTGGAAGAATATTACAAGTTCATTTCTGTTGCAAACTCTGAAAAGTTGAAAGATAGTTTGTTTATAGAGTTTTCAAATCCTAAAGGTAGGGGTCTTCGAGAATGGTTCGTCTTGGTATGCCAAGAAATTTTCAATCCAACATCAAATGACTTATTTGTGGCATGCCCTTCTGATTTCAGAAGATTTTATCCAAATTCTGGTATGCATATGTATGTTTGTTTATATATATAATATTAATTTGGTATGCAATTCAATCTAATTATTATCTTCATTTTATAGTTTCTAAAGTGAAGTCTAATTCATCCCGCCTAGAATATTATAAATTTGTTGGAAGGGTCATTGGCTTTCTGTTACAATATCAAGTACAAGTAGGAATCACATTTGATCGCGTTTTTGTCAACCAGCTAGCGGGAAAACGTATTTTGTTGGAGGATATTAAAGATGCTGATCCATAGTTATAAAATAGTTGCAAAATAATTATTGAGATGGATGCCGACGAAGTAGAATCTAATGTATTGGGGCTAACATTTGTGCGCGAATTTGACGAAGAAGATGAATTTGGATCCAAAAGAAAAGTGGTGGTTGAGCTTTGTCCAGAAGGAAAAGACGTGACTTTAAATAATAGAAATAGGAGAGAATATGTAGATCTTCTAGTGCAACATGTTTTTGTCTCATCAATTTCCCAACTGGTGGCACAATTTTCTAATGGTTTTGTAGATACATTGGTTAATCCTGAGTATCAACAAATATATTTCAGTTTAGAATTAGAGAATCTTGACAAGAAGTTGTTGGGTGATTTTGCAAATGTTATTTCGGTTGAAGATTGGAAGGAGAGTACGGAGTATATGTTTTACAAAGAAACCGATGCTCAAATAATTTGGTTTTGGAAGGTATGTGCATGTTTTATAATCGTATTCTTTAATAATAATATATTTATTTTATGTAATAATGTAACATGTACCTTAATTATGTTTTTTAAGGTGGTGCAAGAAATTACTTTTGAACAAAAAAGGCACTTCATGTTTTTTTGGACTTCAATTAAATACTTACCTTTTGGTGGATTTAAAAGTTTGGATAGACGATTGTGCATTGATAGAGCATTCCAAAGTGAAGACCATATCCCTTCATGTAATACATGTTTCTACAAACTATCCCTCCCACAATACTCTACCATGGACATTATGAAGGACCCTCTACATATGATCGCCCAACAACATATTAGCAACAACCAATAGTTATTATATTTTGAAAATCATGCTAACTTATTTTAAAACAGAGTACCCTTATCCACAACAATATTTTGATTCTTTAATTATTTTTTTTTGTTTTATTTTGTTTTATTTTATTTTATATTATATGTTAGGATCTAGATTGCCGCTGGAGAACCGGGGGTTGGACCGGTTAGCGGTTCTCACTCGGAGGGTGGTGGTTAATCTGGTTAGAGATTAACACCGGGGTTTCAATACTATACAACCTGTCACAAACCCTTGAACTAGGTTCAAGCGCGGAAGAGGTTTGCTTTCAGGTTGAAGCAGCACACTTGTTTGATGGGCAAGGCCGGTTTCGGATAATAGAGGTTTGAAAATGGTGGGTCGGTTTCGGTAATCTGGAAATTCAGTATGGATAGTATAGAGTCGGTTTAGAACGGTGTAGTTGAGTTAATCGGTTAGATAATGGAGCCAGCAGAAAGTAAATAACAAGACAGATTTTATGGATGTTCGGAGATAAAACTCCTACGTCACCCCTTCTTCTCGAAACCGCGAGAAGGATATTCACTAAGGAATACAAGTACAAACCGATTGAGACTTATTTCTTGCTCGATAACACTCTTACAATTTACACCGAAATTATAAAACACACTTTGACTTTTAACACTTAGGCTTTCTAGGAACAACGCGGTCTTATCACTTGTAGAATAAATGCTCTTAGAGTTTCTCACTTGTCCACTGTATCGCTTGTTGTCCCACATTTACTCTTCTTCAACTGCCCCTTTTTATAGGTGAAATATGCCAACGGTCATATTTCACTGCCTTGAATCTGATTGGCTGAGCAGAGGTGCAGTGATTCAGTGTTTCAGAGGTTCAGACCTGCGGTCGCTTCCTCAGACCTGATGGTCAACCTTAGTCCTGGCATTCTGTCTCAGACCTGGCGGTCTATTCTTCCGGTATGTAAGACAAGCCTGCCGGGTTTGTCTTTTACTTGATGTAGGCACTGTCTGTTGGACAGTTGTCTGTACTTGGAAGATCTTCTTTCTGACTTATCCCGAAGTGGAAAGATCCAGTAGTACTGTCTTCTGTAGCCTACAGTCTTTCCTCAGACTTGCATGAATATGGAAGTGTTTAGTCTGTTCCTTTGGTATCGTTTCAACAGATACCCGAATTGTCTTCTTGTTCTGGTCGGCCATTTGTCTTAACCGAATGGCTTTTGGTATGAGTGATGTAACCGGACTTCTTCCGGTTATTCCTCTGCCTTGTGGATGATCGGCTGTTTGATGATTCCGGTTTTAAGCTTTGGCCGATCCTTTCTTTGTGCGGTCACGTTCCAAGTACTCTTGGTTGGTTTAGTAGCTTGACCGGCTAGTTTTCTTAGCCGGTTCTTTTGTTTATCCGGTCCGGTTCCTTGTTCCTGCATGGAAAGTTTAAGTTAGGTTTATTTGAACCGGTTTGATTTTATCTAACAATTTCTCCCTTTTTGATTATTTTATTTAAAATTATCAAAATTATGTAAGTTTGCAACCGTAGGCCGGTTGTTTTGTTTGTCCGGATTTTTGAAAATGACTTAGGAGAATTTTTCGAAAAATTTTGAGAAAAATTTTGGAAGTCTTTATCTTTTATCTTATCAATTTCTCCCTTTTTGATTATTTTATTTAAAATTATCAAAACAAAGTAAAAAAGCAAGAGATGGCCGGTTTCAAAAATAACTTTATATATATATAGATAACCGAAAGAGACAAAATATATAAAAAACACTAAGGCAATAATAAAGGAAGGATAGTCCCTATTCAGAGTCCGAGAAGTCGTATATGCTCTTTTTTCTTCTTCGGTTGCTGTCGACTGGTCGGTTCGGAAGGTCGTCGTTTTGTAGAACAGGACTGCAATTGTTCTTCGACTTCCTCTTCGACTTGGTCGGCCTGCTGCGATGCACTCGTGAAGACCGTTTCAGTGACCTCATTGAGCAGATTGGCTATTTGAACTTTCTTAGGGGCCTCCCTCTTTCGCTTTTTCGGCGCTGAAGCGGAGGCGGCCGCCTTTTTCTTCTTGTTTTCGGCTGCGAATTCTTCCAGCCTCCGTCTTTGCCTTTCCAACCGCTCAGCATCCTCCGCAGCTTGAGCGGCTGCTTTCTTTGTAAGTCCTGGGAAGATGGCCTCTGCCCTTTTAATCCGCGCGGCTTCCTCTTCCTCTTCGGTAAGCTGAGAAGAACGCGGTGCTTCTTTCTCTTTACCTACTTCGGCATCCAGCGCATCCTGGACCCTTTTAGCCGTTTCAGCATCAGCCGCTACCGCCGCGGCATCCGCGTTCACCTTGACTCTCAGCATTTCGGCAACTTGTTCGGAGAGTGCCTTGAGTTCGGCCTCGAGACCCTCATTTTTCTTCTCGAGTTCGGAGACCCGATCGAGTGTTGTGCCCACCAGGTCATCACTCATTGATGTCAATCGTTGATCGGTCTCTCTTTCAAGTCGGTCGAAGTCTTTCTTTAAATCGGAGGTCAAGTCCTCCAGAATTGCAGTTCGCTGAACACATTTACTGCGCTGAACCGCCTCTTCCCGCAGATCTTCGCCGATTTCCGAGAACCGTTCCTGATTTCTTTCTAGAAGACACCTTGTGGCGTCGGTGAACTTGAGGACCAAATCAAATATTCTGTTGGATCTATCCTTGAACGGCTGAACCGCGGAGTCTTCAAACTCTTGAATGCAGTTATCAATCAGTTCTGATGTGGAGGCTTCAAGCTTTTGAAGACGGTCCTCAACCCATTCTTTTGTGAAGTCTGAAGTGGAGACTTCCGGTTGTGGAGAAGGGGATTGCCCGGTGAGGTTGGGGTCGGCTCTTTCATCGGATTCCATTGATGCCGCAATCTCCTTTGGAGGTGTTGGGCAGTGTTCCGGAGTCGTTTCGATCTGGGTAGGAGTATAGACCGGTATTTTCATTCGGCTGCATATTGCCTCTAGCCGTTCGATTTCTTGAGTGAGTTCCCCTTTGGCTTTTTCAAGCCTTGCTAACACCCGTGGCGCTACGGTGTCTTCCGGTCCCAACTTTTCGAGTTCCTCCGTAATTTTTCGGATGCGTGTTGTTAGCTTCCGTAATTGGACCTTCAGTTTTAAGAGGCAGGTTCGGTGTTGTACCTCTTGAAGTGTGTTGGAGTTTGTAAGGTTCATGATCAAGTCTTCCACCTCCTCCAATCTTTGGATGCACTACACGTCTGTGTGGCCCGGTAGGATTTCTCTATACGGTGTGCCGTACCGGTGATCGTGCCATTCCAGGTATAGTTCTTCAATTGACTCGGCTCGCTTTTTGACGCCCTGAAGGAGTTTCCGAGATATCCTCTCGGCTTCTGCTTCTTCGGCCTCCTCCTTCTCTTTGTCGCCGTCCTCATTACCGGCTTCTTTATCAACCTCTTCTCCACCCTCTTCTCCACCCTTGGTGGTCTCAGGGTTGGTTTTTGGTCCGGCATCATTGGGGCTCTGGACCGAGTGGTCGTCTTCATTGACTGTTCTATCATCCTCGGTCTTCTCCGTGTCGGTTCTCTCAGAGAAGGGAGTCGACTCCTCATCCTCGGTTTGCTGTGGCGGTTCCGAGGAGGTTACTTTCTCCTTTCCTTTGCTGTCAGCCTTTGCTTTGGCTGGGGCCGCTTTCTTGTCGGCTTTCTTTTTTCGGCCACCTGTGGAACCGGGGGCCGGCTGCTTCCTTTCTAGGAATTGCTTTGATCTGATGAGGCATCGTTCTGCGACAACGACGCCGGGACCGATGTCGAGATTTAGGTGAAGGAAGATCTTACCGAGAGGAACGGCGTATCCCCACGACCGGTTTGAATCCGGTTTCACCATATCCATTAGGTTGCTGAACACCGCTTTTGCCCAGTTGACCTTTCTTCCCTCCATCAGACCGATCAACATCTTGATTTTGTCTTTTGTGAGGTTGCTGAAGTTTCCTCCCCTCGCCAGAATCGCCCTTGCGAAGATGTCACATATTGGGATATACTCCGGCTTCAACATTTGTTTGCTGCCGGATGCTTTGATCGGCTCTTTAGTTGCCGATAGAATCTGGCAAGCCGCCTCAAAGGTTTCCTGCTCTATGTCTGCCGTTGCATCCTGGCCGGTTGTCGGAAGGCGCAGGCTCTCTGCCACCAACGCCTCGGTGAGCTCTATTTCAGAACCGCATACAGTCGCGGTGATTTTGTCGTTGGAGATGGTTGCGGTTTTGAAGAATTCTTCGACCGCATCTTTGTATATAACATGAGGACCACCAAGGAAATATTCCAGACCGGTTTTGACTACCCGGTCAAGAACCTCCTTTGCCTCGGACGATCCTTTCAGCCGGATTTCCTCGAAATCCACCTGAGATAGGAGTCTAAACAAAGCCGAATCACGCCCCATTGTTAGAGAGTTTGAGAAAGTGTGAGAGATAGCAGCTTCAGAAAGTTAGAAAGCTTAGAGAGAGAAAGCAGATTCGCGTGAGAATGAAATAAAATGACCGAGAGTCCCTTTTATAGATGCGGTTTGGAAGCCCAACCGTCCCATCAATATTGGGCGGGAACTTTCCCTCCAATTTGAAAGAAGCGGCAAACCTTGGGCGCCAAACCATGGGCGGTAAACCAAAGGGTGGGTGACAGTTTTGGGCGGGAGATTTCCCTCCAAAGCTTTTGCTTATGCCATTGATGACGCACTCTTCCTTTTGAAACCGATTGATGGTACGGTTTCTACGTCTAACCGGTTATTTTGAGTGAGCAGAGTGTTTACAATTTATTTTAAGCAATTTTATGTGACCGGATAAGAACGCGATTTGAAGATGTTAACCGGCTACTTAGATAAATATTCAAAGAATTAAGAAGACACGGTCATTTAAACTGAAATGAGATTGAATTCAAGAAATATTGCATAAAGAAAGCCGACAGAAAATTCGGTATTGAGATAGGCATACATAAATAATGGAAAGTACAGCCTATGAAAAGGACATTCTAGAAATTCGGTCTATCGCCGAATCCTTGTCTAGGATGTTTGAGGAAGAGACCGGTGTGCCCGGTCCGAACTCTGGCCGGTACCCAAGAATCAGCTTGCTGATATGAGGTGCATACCCGAGACCTCTCTTAGTCAGCACCATATTCTTGAGTTTTTCGAATATGACCGTTGACCAGTTGATGGCCGATTCACAAAGAATGTGGGTCATAATGTTGTAGGTATTTCTATAATACCGTTGATTCGGTGATTGACACAGAATCGAACGAGTCACAATTTCGAGAAGTAGTTGACCGTGACTAGCAAGCTGGGTTTTCGGCCCATAGTGTTCCACCGGAGAAGGGGTGGCCGATAGGTATTGGGCGAGTTCAAATCCCGCAAGGTCCTCTATGGTCGGAAAGTCAGAGAATACTTCAGTAGGTAGGTCGAATAGTGAAGCAAATTCAGCTTCATCGATCCAGAATGTGTGGTCTCTGACGGTAGAGACGATATATTTTCCCTGATGCAGGCACTTCGAAAGAAGGCCTTGACATCTTCTAGGAGGATTGGACCGGCTTCTTCAAGAAAAGGTTGAAGACCGGTTTCAGTGAGAGAGTGAAACATTAACTTCTGTTCAGGATTTCCGTCCCTCTCTCCCATGCAAGAGTCGAAGTCAATGCTTAAGAAATTACCCAAAGTTCGGCTAGGCATGATTTCGGTGTGGAGAGAGATGGGATTTAAAGGATTTCAGAAGTATTTTAATGCTTTCGAGTGTGGTAATTTGATTAGAGGATGGCTCCTTATATAAGATCGGTTTTGGAGGGAAGATCTAAGCATTGATTGTCAGTTTTGTTTTATGAAGGAAAAGAATCTTTACCTTTCCATGGTGCATGGGGAAGCGGCAGATTGCGAAGCCCGAGGTAGGTGTTAGTTGGGAAGTAACCAGGTTAGTTGGGTATTAAATGTTCAGGTGGTTGGGGATTATCTCATTAATTAGGGATGCACTTAAACATAACCGAGATTAATTATATGAGACCGAAAATAACATAGAACAATGCCGAAATGACATGAATAACAATGAGGGGAAACATGAAATCAAAAGAAACATAACTGAAACCGAAGGTAACACGGATAAAGCCGAAACGATCAAACATGAGTTGGATAAAGATGCACCCGGTGCATGAAGCAAAATGACCGGGTGCAAGAAGGAGTGACTCAGTGTGCATAAGAGTTGACGACACCGTTGCGGCGGTTTCTCCTCTTCCAAGCTCTCTCAAACCGCTCATAGAAGGAGTCGGTTACTTCTTTAGTCAGCACTTGAGCTTGGTTCAAACCTTCTCCGGGACAAGTTGGAACACCAAGCTCCACAAGGAGACAGCTTAGTTGGGGGATGAAACCAACTGATCGAATGCCAACCATCCAGATGAGGATGTCAAATAGCACCCTCGACCAGTTCACTGGTGTGCCGGTAATTATAGCCGCCATCATGTTGAAGTTCGAGGTGCAGTAGGTATTTGTGACATCCTTTCCGAAGATGCTCCTACCGATCACATCATTTAGGAGCTGATATTCAGCTCTCAGGCGTGATTTCGAACCGCGATCCTCAACCGGATCGTCAGATCGTGCGAAGGCGATGAAGATCTCGGCTTTAATGTCTGCTGGAACTTCTAGATCAGTTATCCCGTGCTTTGGCAGGCTAAAGCACCGCGCAAAGTCCCTTTCGGTGAAATCAAAGACAATACCTCCCACTTTCGATTGAATGTGAGTTTCAAAGTGGGGGGTGCCTCTAAACACCCTGGCGTGATAGAAGAACTCAAGAATGGATTCAGGATAGATGGTGTGTTTGTCGTCTAGGAAGTTCTGAAGGCCGGTTTCCTCTAGAGATTTGATTATCTTGTAAATCTCATAGTGTTCTGTGTTTGAACAGGATTGAAAATCAACCTGAAGGATGTTGGGAAACTGAGACATTTTTGTCTTAGTGAGAGGATAATCTTTTGTCTTGTGAGTGTTGTGGTGAATGGTTACTTCACTTAAATACTACTTTAGGGGCTATCCTATTGTCCAGGTATTAAATGAGATGATATCTATTAACTGCAGGATAAGAGGTATTGCATGAAATAAGTATGTTTGCAGTCTAGGATGTTGGTCATAGGCCTGGACTGTGAAAGATATCAAAAGATCTTCACGTCTTTTTAGGCGCGACCATTTTATTTTGAAAAGGCAATGTTTCAGGACAGACATCTATAAACACTGATAATTATTCCACTTCTGTTTGGAGTTCAAATAATCTAAGATGACCTGCTTCCGAACCGGTCAGTCATCAGTTGTTCATCCCGATGCGGTTATTTGATGCATGCATCAAGTAGCCGGTCGGTTTACTCTGTCTGATGAACTGGGCGGTTCTTCCATAGATAACTCGAAAATTTGAAGTCCAACAGTTTAGGAGGAATTACCGGTTTTGTCTGTCCGAACCGGTTTCCCTTTAAGCATCCTTAGGAAGGATCTGGCTAATGTCGGTTAAGCCGAGAGTAAGTCTGAATTGAGAGAACTTAGCTTCCTGTAGAGGCTTAGTGAAGATATCGACTACTTGTTGATCGGTCGATACGTATTCCAGCCGTATATGCTTCAACGTGACATGTTCCCTGATGAAGTGGTGCCTTATGTCGATATGCTTGGTTCTGGAGTGGAGAACCGGGTTGTAGGTGATCGCAATGGCGCTTGTATTGTCACAGAAGATCGGGGACTCTTCGGCTATGATACCGAAGTCCTTCAGCTATTGTTGGATCTAGAGGAGTTGAGAACAGCAACTTCCGGCCGCCAAGTATTCAGCTTCCGCGGTTGATGTGGCCACCGATGTCTGCTTCTTGCTATGCCATGAAACAAGCCGGTCACCTAGGAACTGACATGTTCCGCTGGTGCTCTTTCTGTCAATCTTACACCCTGCATAATCTGCGTCTGAGTAACTTGTTAGATTAAAGGATGAGTCCTTTGGGTACCACAGACCGACGTCAGGTGTGCCCTTTAGATACTTCAGTATCCTCTTTACGGCTGTGTAGTGAGATTGTTTTGGATTTGCTTGGAATCTCCCACAAACACCAACTGCAAACAGGATGTCCGGTCTACTCGCTGTCAGGTATAGTAGAGAGCCGATCATGCCCCGGTATGCAACCTGGTCTACCGATTGGCTCTCATCATCCCTGTCTAATTTAATCGATGAGCTCATTGGAGTAGATGCCGAGGAGCAAGTGTCCATCCCGAACTTCTTCAGTAGCTCCTTGGTGTATTTAGGTTGGCTAATGAATGTTCTTTCTTTGAGTTGTTTAACCTGAAGACCTAGGAAGAAACTTAATTCTCCCATCATACTCATTTCAAACTTATCAGTCATCATTTTTGAAAACTTATCACATAGCTTAGGATCGGTTGAGCCAAAAATGATATCATCTACATAGATTTGAACAATGTTTTATCCACCGAACTGATAGAAGGATATGTTCCTTCTTTTCAAATTTAAACAATGTTTTATCCACCGAACTGATGGTGAAATCATGTTGTACTAGAAATGCGGTTAGTGTATCATACCAGGCTCTAGGTGCTTGCTTTAGACCGTATAAAGCTTTATTTAGCCGGTATAAATGGTTTGGAAATGCAGCGCTTTTGAAACCTGGTGGTTGTTCAACGTACACCTCTTCACGTAGGTCACCGTTCAGAAATGCACTTTTAACATCCATTTGAAAAACCTTAAAGTTTTTGAAAGCAGCAAAGGCTAGAAAAATTCTAATAGCTTCAATCCTAGCTACAGGGGCAAATGATTCTTCAAAATCAATGCCTTCTTCCTGTTTGTAACCTTGAGCCACTAATCTGGCTTTGTTCCTCGTGACCAAACCGTCCTCATTGAGTTTGTTTCTGAATACCTATCTTGTTCCTATGACCGATTGATCTTTCGGTCTGGAAACTAGGTACCAGACTTTACTACTCTCGAACTGGTTTAGCTCTTCTTGCATTCCCAAGATCCAATCCGGATCTGACAATGCTTCATCTATTCTTTTCGGTTCAATCTGGGATATGAAAGCGGAATTAAAATATCCTTCCAGAAGTTGACTCCTAGTTCGAACAGGTTCTGAAGGGTCACCTATAATTTGCTCAGGAGGATGTTTGCTGTTTCTTCTGAGATTCAATTCAGGAGTGTCTACCAAATTACCGTTTACTTGATCAAGGCTAGACATGTCGGTAGGCTGAACGAGATTGTCAGACCGACCGACTTCCTCGGATTGGACCGAAGTGTTAGCTTCCTGTTGTGGAACAGCTTGATCCGGCTGGGTTTCAATGTTACCCATTTGGTCATGGACAAACCGCCTGATGACCGGAGTCTCGTCTTCACTATCAGAATGAATATTGTTATTTTCCAATCTGTTGTGTAGATCAAAGCATGAAGCAGTATTGCTTTCAACCGATTCATCGAAAACAACGTGAATTGTTTCCTCCATGGTTGCAGTTCTATTATTATATACTCTATATGCTTTACTTACTGCTGAGTATCCTAGCATGATGCCGGTATCGGTTTTTGTATCAAATACAGTGAGTTGGGTCTTACCATTTATATGTATATAACACTTACAACCGAAAATCCTGAGATACTTGAGTTTGGGAACACTGTTAAAATAAACCTCATACGGTGTTTTGTTGTGAAATTTGTTTATTAAAGACCGGTTTTGTGTATAACATGCAGTGTTGATAGCCTCAGCCCAAAATTTCTGAGCAATGCCGGAATCGGCTATCATGGACCGTGCGACTTCCTTGAGAGTCCGGTTTCTTCTCTCGGCCAGGCCATTTTGTTGAGGAGTCCTAGCACTAGACAACTCGTGTCTAATACCGGTTTCGTCAAGATATGCAGTTAATGTACTATTGGTAAATTTGGTACCTCGATCACTTCGAATGCTATTAATGCGAGTTGATTTTTCATTTTGCAAGCGCTTAAGAAGCGTAATCAGGTTTGATACGGTTTCACGTTTAGATGGTAGCAATATTACCCATGTAAATCTAGAATAATCATCAATAACTACCATAGTGTAGAGCATACCTCCTAGGCTAATGACCTGAATCGGTCCAAATAGATCCATGTGAAGAAGATCCAAACATCGGCTAGATTGGATATTTCCTTTACTCTTAAAAGATGACCTAGTCTGTTTACCCATTTGGCATGCTCAACAAACCTTATCCTGGTTAAATACTATATCAGGAATACCTTCAACTAGCTTTTTACCACGAATGTAGTTTAAAGTTTTCATGTTTAGATGGTTTAGTCTCTTGTGCCACGGCCAAGTTTGATTAGTCTTGGCTATCATGCATATAGGATATTCTACTCTAGTTTTCCAGTCTACCTTGTAAATGTTACCTATCTTATTTCCGGTCAGTAGTACGATACCTTGAGAGTTCTTAACTAAGCATGCATGTTTAAGAAATTCTACAGTATATCCAGCATCACACATCTGACTAATGCTAAGCAGATTAAAACGTAGGTTTTCCACTAGAAGTACATTATCAATAGTTAGGTTACCATGGACAATCTTACCCTTGCCCACAGTTTTACCTTTTGAGTTGTCACCAAAAGTGATTAAAGCACCGGTTGTTGTTCTGATATCGGTTAACAAATTGCTGTTTCCGGTCATGTGCCTGGAACAGCCGCTGTCCAAGAACCATTCAGAGTTTCCTAGTCGTTTCTTTGGATCCTGCAAAATGTACATATTTACAACTATTTGGTACCCACATTTACTTGGGTCCACATGCGATTAGTCCCTTAGGTATCCAAACCTTGATAAACCGGACGGTTTTCTTTGCTAGGGTTTTAACTGTCCTTTTGGCACTCGGTCTCGTGTGTCTCGGTTTTCCTACAAAGGTCTTAAATGGTGATGGTCTTTGATTCGGTGATCTATGGTTTGACCTACGTGGTTCAGGAAAGGCTTTCTTATGTCTGAGGATTTCGGCTTTTCTTTTCACAGGGTCAACCCATGATTCGGTTGGACCAACATAGTCGTATTTTAGCTTTTCTTCCCTGTAATATGCGGTCTCCTCTTTTTCAGCGGTCCAGGAGCTTTTAAGAAATTTTATAAAGGGAAGGTTTCTTCTTGTAAGCCTTGCTTTCTCTATGGGTTTTCGGTCTTTGGAGCTGTTTTCGTATCATAGGCCAAACTTGCAACGAGGATGTCTGTAGTGTCTATTCACGTTCTTTACTATATCACTAGATCTCTTATACGCGGCCATCTTATATTGAAGTCGGGCGTTTTTTTCCTCGGTTAGTTCTCTAGTCGGTTTACTGGTTTGTTCAGTCTTAGGATCTAATTCAGTCTCTAAGGTGTGGGTATCATCAGGTTGTATGACCTCCGGTTCGGTTATGATAGGTACCTCTAGTTCTGTCGGAATGGGTACTATGGGATCGGTTCTAATGTTGAGGTGCTTAGGTAGCATGATTAGTAGGTTCTTATATTCTTCTACCATGTCATTAAATGCATTGTATAATTTATCTTTAGTAAATTCTTCACAAGGAGAGTCAAATACCTGTTCTTCGTTTGCCATGAGACATGTGAGTTCATCGTCACTATCACTGTGAGCCCATAGACTTCCTCCATCGTCGGCTATCAGCGCTTTCGGTATTTCACTTCCTTCACCGATTTGTTGATAATTGTTTCGGTCATTTTGATAATCCGGTTTCTGGGTATCCCTCCTTGGTTTCCTGCATTCCCACTTAAAATGTCCCAAACAGTTACAGTTATAACATCTTACATTGGATTTGTCACCATAGTAGTTGTTCGTCGGTTGACTTCTTTTCATGAATCTCCCAAACTTCTGTGCAAGCATTGCCATGGCATCCTCGGTGAACTGTTCGGCGGTTCTGATCGGTACGGGTGCAGGAACCGGTGCTGGTGCAGGTCAACCGGTTCTGTAGATGTGATTAGTGCTCTGGTTGATGTTGAGGCCGAGACTTCTTCTTCAGTCCTAGATCTCATTTCGAACTCATATGCCTTAAGATCTTCGAATACATCGTGTAATTTCATCTTACGTAGGCTCTTTGATTCCCTCATCACCATTGTTTTTATGTCCCAAGCACTTGGAAGAGATCTCAAAGCTTTCATAATGACCTCTTTGTTCTCATACTTCTTGCCCAGAGTTGCTAATTTATCCAACACACCATTGAACCGATCACTGTATTCCTTCATAGTTTCTCCTGGTTTCATTTTGATGCTTTCAAACTTCTGTGTGGCCACCATTATTTTGTTCTCCATTGTTCTTTCATTTCCTTCAAAGATCTGGATAACCGTGTTCCATGTCTCCTTTGCGGTTTTGCAGTCTCTGATCTTGCAGTATGTGTTTCTGTCCACACTGTTGGAGATCCGGTTTCTAGCATGATTATCCAGGTTGTTTCTTCTCCTATCTTCAGCCGTCCATTCCTTTCTGTCCTTATCAATGAATATCGGTCCTTCGGTCAGAATGGACTCCATTTCATCATCCAAGGTGACTAAGTGCAGGTGCATGCGTGCCTTCCAGTTGGCAAAGTCATCACCTTCTAGCATTGGAGGCCTATCCTGATACATGCTTGCTTGAGTATTGAAACTAACTGCTATGATACCAATTGTTAGGATCTAGATCGCCGCTGGAGAACCGGGGGTTGGACCGGTTAGCGGTTCTCACTCGGAGGGTGGTGGTTAATCTGGTTAGAGATTAACACCGGGGTTTCAATACTATACAACCTGTCACAAACCCTTGAACTAGGTTCAAGCGCGGAAGAGGTTTGCTTTCATGTTGAAGCAGCACACTTGTTTGATGGGCAATGCCGGTTTCGGATAATGGAGATTTGAAAATGGTGGGTCGGTTTCGGTAATCTGGAAATTCGGTATGGATAGTATAGAGTCGGTTTAGAACGGTGTAGTTGAGTTAATTGGTTAGATAATGGAGCCAGCAGAAAGTAAATAACAAGACAGATTTTATGGATGTTCGGAGATAAAACTCCTACGTCACCCCTTCCTCTCGAAACCGCGAGAAGGATATTCACTAAGGAATACAAGTACAAACCGATCGAGACTTATTTCTTGCTCGATAACACTCTTACAATTTACACCGAAATTGTAAAACACACTTTGACTTTTAACACTTATGCTTTCTAGGAACAACGCGGTCTTATCACTTGTAGAATAAATGCTCTTAGAGTTTCTCACTTGTCCACTGTATCGCTTGTTATCCCACATTTACTCTTCTTCAACTGCCCCTTTTTATAGGTGAAATATGTCAACGGTCATATTTCACTACCTTGAATCTGATTGGCTGAGCAGAGGTGCAGTGATTCAGTGTTTCAGAGGTTCAGACCTGCGGTCGCTTCCTCAGACCTGATGGTCAACCTTAGTCCTGGCATTCTGTCTCAGACCTGGCGGTCTATTCTTCCGGTATGTAAGACAAGTCTGCCGGGTTTGTCTTTTACTTGATGTAGGCACTGTCTGTTGGACAGTTGTCTGTACTTGGAAGATCTTCTTTCTGACTTATCCCGAAGTGGAAAGATCCGGTAGTACTGTCTTCTGCAGCCTATAGTCTTTCCTCAGACTTGCATGAATATGGAAGTGTTCAGTCTGTTCCTTTGGTATCGTTTCAACAGATACCCGAATTGTCTTCTTGTTCTGGTCGGTCATTTGTCTTAACCGAATGGCTTTTGGTATGATTGATGTAACCGGACTTCTTTCGGTTATTCCTCTGCCTTGTGGATGATCGGCTGTTTGATGATTCCGGTTTTAAGCTTTGGCCGATCCTTTCTTTGTGCGGTCACGTTCCAAGTACTCTTGGTTGGTTTAGTAGCTTGACCGACTAGTTTTCTTAGCCGATTCTTTTGTTTATCCGGTCCGGTTCCTTGTTCCTGCATGGAAAGTTTAAGTTAGGTTTATTTGAACCGGTTTAATTTTATCTAACATTATAGTATCAAATTAATATATGATATAAGAAAGATGGTCTTATTCACTTACACAAGACTAACATATAGTGGATCAAGTTGGTTTTACCCATGTATTATTATTATTATTATTATTATTATTATTATTATTATTATTATTATTATTATTATTATTATTATTATTGCTAAAATCTCAAAAAATAAAATTAAAAAAGATTATGTTGTAGATTTATGATAATAAAATATGTGAATATTAACCATTATCTACAGATATAGGGTTAAAAACATTTATTATCTTAGATTAAACATATTTGATTTCAAAATATAGATAATTAAAAAATATTTTGATTGAATAGGAAGTATTGGAAGCATTATTCCAATTAGTATTTGAGCTGTTTTATAATTGTCCAGGTTTTGTTCTTGAGGAAGAAGATTTGTGTGCAGTTATATATATATAATTATATAGATTATACAAGAATTAATACGTGTAGACGAACTTAAAATAATTAAAATAAATATATTTGGTCTACTAAAATGTTCATTCACGAATAATATACTAGATTATTTTAAATAATAAAATTAATCCGCAGATCAGCTTTCAAGTTTATTCTAGGTTGATTCAAACATCAATTTTAAAATATATTCAAAATTCGGACAAACGAAACCTTCATGAGGATCGGCTCGAATAATTATATAAAATAAGTATAATATTGTTATTGGACATTTTCAACGAAAAGATCTCCTAAAAGTTATTCTTTAAAATTAAACACGACTTTTTTTGTAAACGCGAAAGGTACAAAAACAAAATAACACGTTCATGATATCCATGGCATTAGAAATAATAAAAATTGACTATAATATCGTTTTTTTATTTTTCAAGAAAAACGCTCAAAGTAAAAGAATTAAATTTCAAATTTTGGCACCAAAAACAGGTTTACCACCACATGCCACGTCATCTATTGGACCAGCGGATGGAGCCACTACGGAGGGCCACCAAATTCTTTAAGTCTTCAGAGTGTTCTTGTTTAGGTTTTAAAATTTTGGAATATGAGTAGAACGTTGCACCAACTTCGTATGGATGTAAAAACCTCAATTCTTAATGGAATTAGGAGACCAACCTTCGAGGCTGACAACCCAAAATTAGTTGTTTCTAGTTGATTTGGTAAGTTGGACTATCTCCCTATGAAAACGGATCAGCAATTAAAATCTAAAAACTCAACAACATTTAAAAACAGTGGAAGCCGCTCAATTGGAATCCAAACCGTCCACATTTCAGCAATAATTTTATTTCTGAGGTTGTAGTTGATGAAAATAGGTGATTCCAGCTTTTGGTGCAAGCTAACATCCATACCTTTCGAATTGCACCGGTGCTAACCTCTCAGATTTTGTTTAAGGGCTGCAACCAACAAACACAAGGTGATGCATGTTTATATTGCAAGCCCAAAAGCTAATATGAAACAGGCTATATTCATTTGGTCATAACTTTTGATCCATTGAACCATTTTAGGTTGGTGACCCATCATTATAGGTTCGACCCGTGTACTGTGTTTTTAAGAGAAAATGTTTTTCGGTATTTTAAGGAAAGCTATGTTAAAGAACCCATTGACTTACCTTTCTCTGTATCCCGTAAAAATGTGGAAAGTGATGAGGAACCGAAAATAGAGTTCTTTAGCACAGGTCTTTTGAATTGGCCCGTACAAGTTTTAAATCGATACACTCGAGGATTTATCAATTTAATTGACTTGAGAGTCTCTACTTTAGTTTTCTTTCCAAAGAAACTAAAAAAAAGAAAATCATAGATTCGTTTTATAAGTTCGGTGTTTGGTTATGTGTTAGGATCTAGATCGCGGCTGGGGAACCGGGGTCTGGCCGGTTGACTCCTTTGGACAACACTGAACGGTTGGTGTTTTATCCGGTTAGAGTTGAACACCGGGTTTCAATACTACACAAACTATCACAAACCCTTGAACTTAGTTCAAGTGCGGAAGTGGTTTGTTTCAAGTTGAAGCAGAACACACACAAGATGGATAAGGCCGGATTTGGAAAAGTCAATTTGGAGTTTGGTGGGTCGGTTTGGGATTCAGTAAGTCAGTTTAAGTAAGATCGGTTAGAATGTAAAGCCGACAGAAAGTAAATACAAGACAGGTTTTTATGGATGTTCGGAGATAAAACTCTTTCCTCTCGAAACCGCGAGAAGGATATTCACTAAGGAATACACAAACACAATATCCGATCGAGACTTATTTTCTACTCGATAAACACTCGTACAATTCTCACCGAAATTGTAATCTTACTTCAAATGAACACTTGAGCTCTAAATCTTGTAGAGAGATAAACTTGTAATTAATAATTCTTAGAGCTTGTAGTTGGTAGAACTGATGACTCTCGTAACTGCATTTACTCCTCTTCAACTCCTTATTTTATAGGTGAAATGTGCTAAAGGTCACATTTCTTCTTCTTGATTCTGATTGTCTGAGCAGAGATTCAGTGTTTCAGACCTGGCGGTCTAGGCTTCCAGTGTATAGGTCAAACCAGCTAGGTTTGTCTTTTACTTAATATGGCAACTGTCGGTTGGACAGTTGCATGCACTTGGAGAGTTGCGCCTCTAATTTATCCCAGAGTGGAAAGATCTTGTCGGACGGTCTTCTGCATCCTACAGATTGTCCTCAGACTTGTATGAATATGGAAATACTATGGTCTGTCCCTTTGGTATCATCTTCAACAGATACTTAAAGTATCTGTTTGCACCGATCGGTTGTTTAGGTTAACCGGATGACTTCAGGTTTTTCATAGCTTCAGGTTAACCGGATGACTTCCGGTTTTGGCCTTGTCTTCTGAGCGGTCTTGTCTTCCTGATCGATTGGATTCTTAACCGGTTGGATTACCTAACCGATCCTGGTTTTTTAACCGTTCTCCTACTCAGGAAGTTTATTTTGTTACGTTCTTATTTTAACCGGTCTAATTTATCTAACAATTTCTCCATTTTTGATTATTTTATTTAAAATATTCATAACCATGTAAGAATGAAAATGTAGCCGGTTTCTTTAAAAGTTCATTTGGCCGGATTTTTGGAAAACGACTTAGAAAAAATTTTCGAAAAATTTTGAGAAAAATTTTGTCTTTGAAAAATTTTATCTTATCAATTTCTCCCTTTTTGATTATTTTATCTAAAATATTCAAAACCATGTAAGAATGAAAATGTAGGCCGGTTTCCAAAAATACTTGATATATATATAAAATTATACTAAGTTAAACATAAGCAATATATAATTAAAAACTTCTATCTCCTTTTCTTGCGCATGAATTTTTCCCGCATGTAGTCAGTCATCATTCCCTTGCCCGGATTGCAGGGATCGGCACCAGGTCTGGAGGAGGATCCTTGACCGCCTGAGGTACCGGTGAAAGGTAAAACCGGTGGAGAAACCAATCTGAGTGGGATCACTTCGAGACCTCGCGTTCTTTTGAGCGGCGGTACAACCTCTTCCTCAAATTCTTCATCATTTGTAAGATCGGGTTGAGTGGAGGCGAAGTAACCGAGTCAGCAGCGTTGTCCAGTAGCTTTTGAACCGCTGCCCTCTTGGAAGAAGTCGTTCTCTTTCTGGTGACCGGTCCGGTTGATGGAGCAGCCGCCTTAGATTTCATATGAGCATTGGCGAGCTCTTCGAATGTAAGCTGTTGGTCGATTAGTCGAGCCACATCCTCATTTCGCTGAACCGCTATAGCCGGCGCAACATCTTCAACTCTTTGGATATGTTGGGCCAGGTCTGCATCCGCCTATACCGTTTCCTTTTGAATCCGGACTTGCTCGTCCTCGGCATCTTGAATCTTTTGAGTCGCGATTTCATTCGCTTGTTCAAGCTCTTTGTCGGCTGCCAGCTTTGCCGCTGCCATCTCCGCTAGTTGTTCGGTGGCCGCCTTTAGATCGGCTTCGGTCTTGGCATGCTTCTCCTCAAGCGTTGCCATTCTTTCAAGTATGGATCCGGCCTGGACGCCGGATTGAGACAGGTCCCTTTTAATAGTTGTCAGCCTTTGATCTGTTGTTATTAGGTGTAGATTTATTAAACCGACCTGTTGGTTGGTTTGAGCAAGACCGGTCTTCAACTTTTTAGTTCTATTAGTCGTTTCGCCATACAGAAGATCGGTAAAACCGTAGTTTTCCTCAACGACCGTAATCTATTCAACCGCGGCGTCCAGCTTTTCATCGGTGGACTCAATTAGCCGGATGGAACTTGTCGCGGTTTCCTTTATCTTCTTTTGCCACGGCAAGATGGCGTCATTGACGAATTCCTCGATTTTGTTCTTGACCCTATCCTCGGTTATAGAAGGCACCGATGCATCGTCGGTTTGGGAGAGTCGTGTCGATCAGTGGGCGGAGTACCCGTTTCGACTTCAATGTTATTGACGGTGGGTTCCGGTGGAGAGGAGATATTCTCGACCTCGTTCGGATTCGGTCCGCCATCATCCTCATGATGAGATCTAGAGAAGAGTGATGCCTCTTGGTGATCGGGTTCCGCTTCCAACCGTGTCAGCTCATCGGTCACTTCCCGTTCTTTAACTTTTAGCATATTCAGCACTAAGATCTCGAACGGGATTCCTCCGTCCCAGGGATATTCTTTTCACGAAGAAGTTGAATATGATCGGTGAGTTCTAACAACCGGGCATGCGGTTCGACCATCTTACCTCTTCAAAGAGCGGTCACCACGCTCTTAGCTTTTGTAAGGTTGAGCACTTCCGTTTCCATCTCAACCATTTTTTCGTACCTTCGGTCAGCGGGATGTTCCGGTAGCATGTTGGTATAGAGGATTTCCTGCCGGTTCAGAGCCCATTGAAAATAAACATCCCTCGCAGCGTGAGCGTGAACGTAAAGTTGGTCCATGATTTGGGTGACGAGTTCCTCTCCCATTTGCCGAATGTTTTCATCCACGGTTTCCGGTTGCCCGGTCGGTCCGGATTCAACATTATCATTTCTGGCCGATTGTTCTTCGACCACCTTCTCCTTCCCTTTTTCTGACCTATCTCCTTTGGTATTGTGGGTGAGAGACCGGCCCGAGCTACACGCCGAGTTTTCCGTATTGAGGGTGTCGGACTTAGGATTAACCGACCCGGTCGGTTGCTGATCCGCCTTGCTTCCGGATTTTTTCCCCGCCGGAGCCTTTTTCTTTTTAGGTTGTGACTTTCGTCGACCGATTTTACTGCCGGAGACCTTTGTTCTACCCTGTTTGTCCTCCGGTCTTATAAAATGAGTGGATCTTATGATCTTGCTGGGAGGAATGAAAGCACCCGGGCCGGTTTCGGCATTGAAGTGGCGCATTAGCTTCCCAAGTGGAACGACGTATCCCCACGACCGTTTTGAAGATGGATCCACCATTTCACAAAAGTTAGAGAAAATGACCTTAGCCTAGTTGATTTTAATGTTGTTAACCAAACCGACTATCATCTCGATCTTCAACCGTGTGAGGCTATCATAGTTGCCTCCTCTTCCTTGAACCGACTTTGAGAGAATCTCGCAAAGCGGTCTATATTCCGGTTTGAGGGAGTTTTTCTTACCAGACACCGCTATCGGTTCTTTGGTGTCCGAGACATCGCGGTAAACCGCTTGGAATGTTTCCTCGTCTGTAGGCATCGAGAAGTCACTCCCTTCTATCGGTAAGCGGAGAACTTCAGCAACCGACTCTTGTGTGAGTTCAAACGGTTTTCCGCCGATTGTTGCGGATATGACTCCATTATTGTGGACGGCGGTTTGGAAGAATTCGGTGATCGCATCTTGATATAGAATGAATGGTCCGTTCGAAAAGTGTTCAAGACCCGATTCAAAGATTTGAGTTAACACTCGATTAGCTTCTGTCGATCCATTTGCTCGAATTTTTTCGAAATCGACTTGGAAGATGTGGGTAAAGAGCACCGAATCGCGACCCATTTTGATTTGGAGAGACCGAAAGATCGAGAGATTGAGAGCTTTGAAGTGATATGAGTGCTAAAGAGAGAAAGCGATTTCGCGGGAGAAAGAAATAAAATGACTGAGGGGTGTATATATAGTCGCGGATTGGAATACCAACCGCCGCGAACCGTCACATCAAGAATGGGCGGGAAATTTCCCTACAAAATGTCATTGGGCGGCAAGCGATGGGCGGGAAACTTTGACCGGGAAATTCTTTGAGCGGTTAATTCATTAACCGTTGATTAAGAGGGCGGTGATTTAATGTAGACGGTTATTTATGATGCGGTTATTTAACCGGTGATTTTAGAGAAGCGGTATTTGATTTTAACCGGTTGAGCATTTAAACTGATATTTTCGAACTTAGTGAATGAAAGTGATCATTTGATTTCTGAAAAAGGACATAAGAAATTATGTGACGATACAAAGATCGGTTTGAAGTACACAAGAAAGTACGAAAAGAAAAAGAAAATTATGTGACGATCATTTTAGAGAGTTTGTCATCCACCATTTCCTCGTGGAGGAGATTCGAGAGGTTCACTAGGGTACCTGGTCCAAGATCTGGATTGTAGGTCCGTAGCATCCGGCTTAGGTGGGGAGCATAGCCGAAACCGTTCTTTGTTTCGACCATGTTTTTCAAGTTATTGAAGATGACCGATGACCAGTTGATGGGGGTATTGCTGGTGATGTAGGTCATCATGTCGAAAACTTTCTTAGAATAATTCTGGTTCAAAGATTGGCAGATGATCGATCGGTTGACGATCTCGTGAAGGAGTTGGATGTGAGGGGCGAGGCGGGTTTTCAAACCGTAGTTCTCCACCGGCACTTCGGTTTCGGAGAACATTTCAGCATAGTCAACTGCTGCACTCCCCACCCGGGATGGGAAATCGGAGAACCCTTCAGTGGGCAGATTGAACATTTCCGCGAATTCGCGTTCGGAGAGAAAGATGATATGATTTTTCACGACGGAAGTAATGACGTCCCTGAGCATGGCTGCATTGTTGAAGAATTCCATCACTTCTGGAATGAACATGGGTCCGGATTGTTCGAGAAAGTTACGAAGGCCGGTGTCGTTGAGAGATTCAAAGAGAATTTCCCTCACTTCAACATCCTCCATGCTGAGGACGGAGTCGAAATCGATGCATAGATAATTCCTTAGAGTACGGTTTGACATTCTTTCAAATCTTGCTAAGAGAGAGAGAGTTTAAGAAATTTTTTTGGAGGTATGTTGGAATGATAAAGGGAGGTTCCTTATATAGATTTGAAATTGAAAAAAAATAGAAGCATTTAATGCTAATATTCTGTTTTGTCTTATTAATGTTAGGAATATTTATGTTTCCAAAACTCCTTGGGAAGGAGTTACTTTTGACCGGTTGCGGAGATCGAGGTCGAGAATCTAGTTGGGAAGTAACTAAGTTTGTGTAATTTCCCATGCAGTTAGAATTCAAAAGGTAGTTTTCATTAATGAAGGAGGAATTACAACAAACCGAAAGAAACATAGGTTAAACCGAAAAAGATCATAATTGAGTAGGATGACAATACAACCAGTGCGTACAACAAAATGACCGGTTGTAAGAAGGAGTGACTAATTGCCGGAATTGAGGTGTCGGTTCTTCCTCTTCAAGGCTTTCTCGAACCGCTCATAGAAAGAGTCGGTGTAGTCCCTAGTTACGACCTGGGCCTGGTTCAACCCTTGGCCCGGACAGAGCGGAACTCCTAGTTCCATGAGTAGGGAGCTGATCTGGCGAATGAGACCGGTATGGCGAGTGGTGATCATCAAGATCAATACGTCGAAGAAAACCCTGGACCAATTGACCAGCGTATCAGTTGTGATAGCGGTCATCATATTGAAGACTGTGGCGCAATAGGTGTTGGTCATATCCCTACCTAGGATGGATCGACCGATGACATCATTGAGAAGCTGGTATTCAGCTCTCAATGATGACCGAGCACTGTGATCACTGACCGGATGGTTCGACTGAGAGAAGTTCAAAAAAATTTCGGCCTTTAGTTTGGCCGGAACATTCAGATCGGTGAGACCTTGCTTCGGAAGATCGAAGCACCTGGCAAAATCACTTTCCGATAAATCAAACATCGTCCTCCAACCCTAGATTGAATAAGGGTGTCAAAGTATGAGGTACCGTGGAAGACGCTGGCGTTATGGAAAAACTACAGGACGGTCTTAGGGAAGATGACATGTTTGTCATCAAGAAAGGATTTTAGACCAATGTCTTCAAGAGAATTGATCATTTTTAATATCTCGTAGTGTTCTGTTTCTTGAGTGGAGTTGAAATCAACTTGAAGAATGTTTTGAAACTGAGACATTTTTGTCTTAGTGAGATGAAAAGTTGATACTTGTGGATATTTTGTCTGATGTTTACCTAACTTATATAGTTGACGGATGATAGTATTATCCAGTGTATATCAGGTGATTTAATCTATTAACCATAGGATAAAACAAATTGCATGAATTAGGTGTGTCTACAGCCTAGGATGTGAGTCATAGACCTAGACGGTGAAAGATATCATATCTTCACGTCTTTTGAGGTATGACCATTTTGCTTTGAAAATATATCTTTTCAGAACAGATACATCTAAAGACAGATAATTGTTCCAATTCTGTTCGGAAGCCAAATAATTTAGAGTATATTATTTCCAAACCGGTCGGTTTTCAGTCATTGGTCCTGATGCGGTTAATTAGTGTAAGCACTAAGTAACCGGTCGGTTTACTGTGACTGATAGACAAAGCGGTTCTTCAATAAGTACTTTGGTGAATTCGGTTTCCGACAATTTAGGAAGAACTGCGGATTTTGTCTTTCTAAACCGATTTTCCTTTTGGAAATTAGGGGTTTAAGAAATGAGTTGATTAATGTTGGTTAAACCGAGTATGTTTCTGAAGTAATAAAACTAAGCTTCCTGCAGGGGCTTTGTGAAGATATCGGCTACTTGTTGATCCGTTGATACATATTCCAGCCAAATATGCTTCAGCATAACATGTTCCCGGATGAAGTGATGCCTTATGTCGATGTGCTTGGTTCTAGAATGTAATACCGGATTGTATGTGATTGCTATGGCACTTGTGTTATCACAGAAAATCGGAGACTCTTCGGAGGTGATACCGAAATCCTTTAGTTGTTGTTGGATCCATATGAGTTGTGAACAGCAACTTCCGGCTGCTAGATATTCAGCCTCTGCGGTTGATGTAGCAACCGATGTTTGCTTTTTGCTGTGCCATGAAACAAGCCGATCACCTAGGAATTGGCATGTTCCGCTGGTACTTTTTCTGTCAACTTTACAGCCTGCATAGTCTGCATCCGAGTAACTTGTGAGGTTGAAAGATGAGTCATTTGGGTACCACAGACCGACTTCGGGGATTCCCTTTAGGTATTTCAAGATTCGCTTAGCAGCTGCATAGTGAGACTGTTTGGGATTAGCTTGGAATCTTCCACACACTTTGACTACAAATAGTATATCCGGTCTACTTGCTGTCTGGTATAAGAGTGAACCGATAATTCCGCGATATGCCGTCAGGTCTACTACTTGACCGTCATCATCCTTGTCCAATTTGATTGATGAGCTAATTGGAGTAGCGGCAGAGGAACATATATCCATCCCAAATTTCTTTAGAAGTTCCTTTGTGTATTTGGGCTGACTAATGAAGGTTCCTCCTTCGAGTTGCTTAACCTGAAGGCCTAGGAAGAAGCTTAATTCTCCTATCATACTCATCTCAAATTTGTTAGTCATCAAGGTTGAGAATTTATCACATATCTTAGGATCGGTTGATCCGAAAATGATATCATCCACATATATTTGAACAAGTAAAATATGTCCCTTTTTCTCAAATTTAAATAGGGTTTTATCCACTGAACCTATGGTGAAATCACGATTTAACAGAAATGCGGTTAGTGTATCATACCAAGCTCTAGAGCTTTTTTTTTAAACCGTACAACGCTTTATTTAGACGGTATACATGATTCTGCAGGTCAGCATTTTTGAAACCGGGTGGTTGTTCAACATATACTTCTTCACGTAGATCACCATTTAAAAATGCACTTTTAACATCCATTTGAAAAACCTTAAAGTTTTTGAAAGCAGCAAAGGCTAGAAAAATCCTAATGGCTTCAATTCTAGCTACAGGAGCAAATGACTCTTCAAAATCAATGCATTCATCCTGTTTGTATCCTTGTGCCACTAATCTAGCTTTGTTCCTCGTAACCAAACCGTCTTCATTGAGTTTATTTCTGAATACCCATCTTGGTCCTATGACCGGTTGATCTTTCGGTCTAGGAACTAGGTACGAGACTTTGTTACTCTCAAACTGGTTTAATTCTTCTTGCATTCCCAAAATCCAATCCGGATCCGACAATGCTTCATCCACCCTTTTCGGCTCAATCTGGGATATAAAAGCGTAATTGAAATATTCCTCCAGGATTTGTTGCCTAGTTTGAACGGGTTTTGAAGGGTCACCTATAATAAGCTGAGGAGGATGATTTGTGTTCCTTTTGAGATTCGGTTCGGGAGTGTCTACCAAATTACCGTTTGTTTGATCAAGACTAGACATATCGGTAGGCTGATCAATAATGTCAGACCGACCAATTTCCTCAGTTTGGGCCGAGGTGTCAACTTCCTGCTGTGTGGCAGCTTGATCCGGTTCGGTTTCATCATCACCCATTTGGTCATGGACAAACCGTCTGAAAACCGGAATGTCATCTTCACTATCAGAATGGATATTATTGTTTTCCAATCTGTTGTGTAGATCAAAGGATGATGCAGTGTTACTTTCAACCGATTCATCGAATACAACATGAAGAGATTCATCCACGGTTAAAGTTATAGTGTTATATACTCTATATGCTTTACTAACCACTGAGTAGCCTAGCATGAAGAGGTTCCTCTATCACTCCTAATGCTATTTATGCGTGTTGATTTTTTATTTTGCAAACGCTTAAGCAATGTGATTAAATTTGAAGCAGTTTCACGTTTAGATGCCGGAAATATTACCCATGTATATCTATAATAATCATCAATAACAACCATGGTGTAGATCATACCACCTAGGCTAGTGACCCTAATCGGTCCAAATAAGTCCATGTGAAGAAGATCTAGACATCGGTTAGACTAAATGTGTCCTTTACTCTTAAAGGTTGACTTAGTTTGCTTACCCATTTGACATGCTGAACAAACCTTATCCTTGTTAAATACTATATTAGGAATTCCTTCAACTAGCTTTTTACTGCGGATATAGTTTAAGGTTTTGAGGTTTAGATGATTTAGTCGTCTATGCCATAGCCAAGTTTGATCGGTTTTAGCTACCATGCAAATAAGATGTTCTACTTCATTTTTCCAGTCTACCTTGTATATGTTTCCTAACCTATTTCCGGTTAGTAGTGTGTTGCCTTGAGAGTTTTTAACTAAGCATGCATGCTGAAGAAATTCTACAGTCTATCCAGCATCACACATCTAACTAATGCTTAGAAGGTTAAAGTGTAAATTTTCAACTAGGAGTACATTGTTAATTGTTAAATTACCATGGACAATCTTACCCTTGCCCACAGTTCTACCTCTTGAGTTGTCACCGAACATAATCATTGCACCGGTTTCTGTTTTAATGTCGGTTAGAAGGTTGTTGTTTCCAGTCATGTGTCTGGATACACCGCTGTCCAGATACCACTCGGAGTTTCCTGGCCGTTTTTTCATATCCTGCAAAATATACATATTTACAACTATTTTGTACCCACATTTACTTGGGTCCATAAGTGATTAGTCCCTTAGGTATCCCGACTTTAATAAGTCGGACAACTTTCCCGGTTATGGTTTTGACTAGTTTTCTTGTACTCGGTTTGACATCTTTTTGTTTCCCTAAGAGTGCCTTATTTGGTGGTGGCCTTTGGTTTATCCTATGTGATCGTGGATCGGTTTGTTTACCTTTGGGCCGGTTGGCTTTCCTTTTCTCAGGATGAAGCCACTTTTCGGAATTAGTTGGACTTACATAGGTTATTTCGTCTTCCGGATTTGAGGCACTTTGTTCCTCATCGTCGGCTGAAGAGCTCTTGACAAATATTACAAAGGGAAGATTATCTTTTATGAGCTTCATCTTGTCGGAACGGTTCCGATTGTTGGATCTGTTGTTTTTGTATCCAAGACCAAACATGCATTTAGGATGTCTCTTGTACCTAGACAACTGGTTCACCATTTCACTGGATCTTTTCCATGCTGCCTTGGTTTCTAAGATTTCGTCAGGTTGGATACTATTGGTGTTAGGTTCGGACAAGGTTGGTGTTATGGGGTCGGTTCTAAAGTTGAGTTGGGTTGGTATTTAGGTTAATAGGTTCTTATATTCTATTACCATATCATTTAGTGCATTAAATAACTCATCTTTAGTAAATTCTTCACAGGGAGAGTCAAATACATGTTCCTCGTTTGCCATGAGACATGTAAGTTCATCATCGATGTCACTGTGAGCCCATAAGCTTCGTCCATCATCGGCTACCAGTGCTTTCTGAACTTCACTTCCTTCACCGGTTTGTGGATAGTTGTTTCTTTGGTTCTGATCATCCGGTTTCCGGTCATCCCGCCTCGGTTTTCTGCATTCCCACCTGAAATGTCCCAAACAATTGCAATTATAACATCTAACATTAGATTTGTCACCGTAGTTATAGTTGTTGTTGTTTGTCGGTTGACTTCTCTTCATGAATCTGCGAAACTTCTGTGCAAGCATTGCCATGGCATCTTCGGTGAATTGTTCAGCGGTTCTGATCGGTGCAGGAGCAACCGGTTCTATGGATGTGACTAAGGCTTTAGTGGAGGTTGAGGCTGATACTTCATCTTCGATCCTAGATCTCATTTCAAACTCATAAGCCTTAAGATCTTCGAACACG